>NW_020956522.1:74970-94421 GCF_003031625.1 Empidonax traillii
TCTCCCCCCCCATCGCGGCGCCCCCCCCTCACCACGCGGTTCCACACGGCTCCTTGCTTGCTCTGCACGTCGGGGGTGAGGCGGATGAACTGGGTCATGACCATGGCGTTTCCCAGTAGGTCCCACAGCCCCGAGCTGGTCGAGCCAACACCTGCGGGACCACACGCACCGTCGGTACTGGAGCACCGGCACCGTGCACCGCTCACCACCCCCCCGCCCCGCTCACCCTGGTAGGGCTTAGACAGCGAGTGCTCGCGCTTGAGGTGCTCCTCAGTCTGCTCGGCGCGAGCCCGGTCGAACCCCAAGGCCAACAGGGCCAGCAGGACCATCGCGGCCCGCCACCCTCCCACAGCCACCATCTTCTCTCCACCGCCCCTCCCCCCGCGCCCATTGGCTGTCCCGAGCAGCTGCACCCGCCCACTGGGGCGTTTGGCAAGGATGGTTGGTGAAGAGGGCTGTCTGTAAGTTGGGAAGGAGGGAGGTGCGCGGGCGGTGGTGGGTAATGTGGTTCTGTGCGCCTGAGGGCGCCTGAGGGCGCCTGAGGCCTGAGGGCGGGACCGGTCCTAGTGCCCCCCGCCCCTCCAGGTCCTAGTGCCCACCCCAGGTTCTAGCGGCCCCCTATCCAGATCCCTGTGCCCCAATCCGATCCCCAACGGGTCCTAGTGCCCCCCTTCTGCTGCCTTCGGGGGCGTGGTTTGAGCGAGTGACCAGTCATACCAGGGGCGTGACCCAGCACGTGCAGTGCAGGGAGGTCTGATCAGTCGTGTGGCTCCCAGAGCAAGGGCGTGGCGTGCTGTACCACGTAAATGGGGGCAGGTGTCCAGGTGAGCAACGTCACAATGTGAGCGTGTAGCTGTGTGATCCTCCTTTGGAGGCGTGTCCTTTTGTATTACGCCTGAAATGGGCGTGGTCTTCCTATTTGATGCCCATGGGGCGTGTCCATAGTCCCGCCCTTATGATGTCATCGCGCCGTGTCCGCCCCCCGCTCGCGCCGGTCCCGCCAGTGCCCAACATGGCGGGCGGCAGCAGCCGCGGGAGTCCTGCTGGAGGCGGCCCCGGGAGCTCCGGTGCCTCCGCGTGGGCCTCGCTGCCTGCAGGGCTCCTCCTGCCGCCGGTCCTCCTCCTCCTTCTCCTGCCGCAGCCCGCCCTCGCCACGCCCGCTCTCGACACCGTAGTGCTGGGGCTGCGGCTGGAAGGCAGCACGAAGCCTCCCGAGCCCGTGGCCGGGGTGGCTCCGGGGCCCATCCGGCTCACGGAGGGCAGCGAGGCCCTGCTCCGGCTCTACGGGCTGGGGCTGGGCCCGGGAGCCGCGGAGCGTGTGGCCTTCGCCGAGCTGAGGCCGGACGCCATCCCGGCCGTGAACGAGACGTGCGGGGAGCGCTCGCAGGACCTGCTGGTGCGGCCCGGCCCCGCCGAGCCCCGAGACACCTCGGTGCTGCTGTGGCTGCGGGTGCTGCCCCTGCGCAAGCACGAGAAGGCCAAGGCCTACGTGCTGTGCTCGCAGCGCCGGCCCGGCCAGCCCTGGCTGCCACACCAGGGTCCCGATGGGCAGGTGGTGGTCCTGGAAGAGAAGAAGTCCCTGCTGCCGCTGTGGCTGCAGGTGACTCTCATCGCCGCTTTGCTGGGGTTGTCCGGGATGTTCAGCGGGCTGAACCTGGGGTTGATGGCGCTCGACCCCATCGAGCTCCGCATTCTGCAGAACTGTGGCTCGGAGAAGGAGCGACGCTATGCCCGCAGGATCAGCCCCATCCGGAAGAAAGGAAACTACCTGCTTTGTTCGCTGCTGTTGGGCAACGTATTGGTCAACACGACCCTCACCATCCTTCTGGATGACCTGACCGGCTCTGGCGTAGGTGCCGTGGTGGCTTCGACCGTGGGGATCGTGATCCTTGGGGAGATTGTTCCCCAGGCGTTGTGCTCCCGGCATGGGCTCGCTGTGGGTGCCAAGACCATTCTAGTGACCAAGTTTTTCATGCTGCTCACGCTTCCCCTGTCCTACCCCATCAGCAGACTGCTGGACTGCATCCTGGGCCAAGAGATCAGCACTGTTTACAACCGGGAGAGGTTCCTGGAGATGCTGAAGGTGACAGAGTCTTTCAACGATCTGGTCAAGGAGGAACTGAACATGATCCAGGGTGCTCTGGAGCTGCGCACCAAGACGGTGGAGGACGTGATGACCCCGTTGCCCAACTGCTTTATGATCAGCAGCGATGCCGTCCTGGACTTCAACACCATGTCTGAGATTATGCAGAGCGGGTACACACGGATCCCTGTCTATGAGGGTGACAGGGCAAACATCATGGACATCCTCTACGTGCAGGACCTGGCCTTCGTGGACCCTGATGACTGCACTGCCCTCAAGACCATCACCAAGTTTTACAACCACCCCGTGCACGTCGTGTTCCATGACACCAAGCTTGATGCCATGCTGGAGGAGTTCAAAAAAGGTAGAGGGGTCGCTGGTTTCTGCCAGCTGGAGGCAGAATTCCAGGGAGTTTTACCCTCCCTGGGGTTCCTCATGGTTTGGGTGGTTGTGATCCTGAGGGATTGAGGCCACCGAAGGATAGGCAGGGGGCCACCAAACTCCAGGAACACTTAGGAAGTGTTTTCTTGCTCCTTGTTTTTAATTATCAACCCTGGAGGCCTTTGGGAAATCTCTCAGCTCCATGGTTTGGGTTTTGCTCCCTCTTTCATGCTCCTCCCTGACTCTGGGAATGGTGAGAGCTCCTAGCCCTGCTCTGCTTCCCACTCACGACATTAGGGCACCAAAAAGTGGGAGCAGCAGGAGGAAGAGTGGGATGAACGCACCAGGCTGGGAAATTGCTCAGCTCCCTGTTTCTGGGCTTGGCTCCCTGGTTGTGATCCTGAGGGGATGAGGCTCCTGGGAGTCCCCAAACCCTGGTGACCCCCCACCTCTCCAGGAGTTTGGAGCTTTGTGGTGCCTCCAGGAATGCTTTCGTAGTGTTTCCTTGCTCCTTGTTTTTGATTATCAGCCCTGGAGGCCTTTGGATAATGTCTGTGGAATCACACTGATTTTGGGCTTGGCTCCCTCTTCCAGGCTCTTCCTGACTATTGGGAATGGTGATGGTTGCTCTCTGCTGGCTCCTATCTCTGCTCTGCCTCCCACTCATAGCATTAGGGCACCAAAAAGTGGGATTGGGAGGATTGGGATGTGAGCTCGCTGTGGGATGAACCCACCAGGCACAGCAAATCTGCCAGGAACGATTTGCCCTCCCCAGCCCTTTCCAGCCGAGGCTGGGACCTCCTTCCCTGCCCAGCTCCTGCATTGGGCCAGGATGGAGGGAAAATCCCAGCTCTGGAGCAGCTGTGCTGGGTGATCCCAGGCCATCCATGACCCCACACACTCCCAAGCTCCTGTTACACTTTCTAGAGCACCAGGAGCAGTGTGAGACCCAGGGGATTTACAGGACATTCCCAGAAGATCATGCATGGATTTGGGCATACGAAATCCCTCCTGGAGCCTGGGTGAGGCTTTGGGAGCTGGCACGTCCAAGCCTGGCTCTCCAGGGCTGTCCCACCCTAGTCCAGCTCCAAAAACCAGGACACGGGAGCAGAATTGCTGCCGGATCTGGAGTTATCCCAGCTCCTGGCAGCGGCTTTCCCTCGTTGGATCCTGATTAAGGGATTTAACCACGTTCCTTCCGGGCTCAAAGCTGTCCATAACACCCAGGGCTCTTATTTTTCCACTGCCGGGTCAAGAGAAGGGAATTTACGGGGCTGGTTTGGAGCTGAGCCCCACAAGCTTCTTGTGGATGCAGCTCCATGGTGAGGATCTGCCTCATTCCCCTGGATCAGGCACGAGAGGTGCATCCAGAGGGAATAATTTACTGGTTGTGCTAATTGTGGGGCTTGGCAGCCAAAACTCTCCCTGTTGTCACAGTCACTGGCCTTGGGGTGACAGTTCCCACATTCGTGTCTGGCCTCTTCCTGACTTTCTCCTCCTGGTGTGAGGCTTTTAAGTGGGGAACTTGCCTATGGAGATAGTCTGGGTGAGCTGGGAATGTCCAGCCTGGAGAAGAGAAGGCTCTAGAGACCTTAGAGCCCCTTCCAGAGCCTAAAGGGACAGGACAAGGTGGGAATTGCTTCCCACTGGAATTTTGGTGGGGTATTGGGAAGGAATTCTTCCCTGTGAGGGTGGTAAGGGGCTGGGATGGAATTCCCAGAGAACTTGTGGCTGCCCCATCCCTAGAAGTGTCCAAGCCTGGTTGGACGGGGCTTGGAGCAACCTGGGATAGTGAAAGGTGTCCCTGCCCATGGCACTGAATGGCCTTTGAGGTTCCTCCCAACCATTCCAGGGTTCCAAGAACACCCCATTGGGAGCTCCCTGTTCCTATGGGAAGCCCCAGAGGGGGTCCCAGTGTTGGTCACTACCTGGTGATGCCCATCCAGGTGCCCTTTGCCTGTGGGTTTGGGCTCCCCAGGCTATGTTTGCTGTATCTGGACCGCTCCCTGTCCCACTCATCCCACAGGGAGCAGCTCCTGACTCACCTGGACCGGCCCCAGTTCCGTCACCTGTCCCCACCATGCCCCACCCAGGCATCAAACAGGGCCATAAAGGGGGTTTAATAACCCAAACAACAGTTTTTGGGCGTTCCCACGCCTTCAGGCACCACCTTTTTCCAGCACTGTGGAAGGAGCATGGCCAGAAGGGGAAGAAAAGGAGATCTGTGTGGTGCCCATCCCTTAAATTCCCCTTTCCCTCAGTAATGAGGGGCCTGTAGCTCTAAAATTAAGTAGTGGAGAGGGTCAGGAAGGGCAGGTTTGGGATAAAGCTGGAGCAGGACACAAGTGGGACACCCCGTGTAGGCCTTGAGAAGGTAAAAGTGCTATTATTTTGGGATGCACTGAATCAGGGAGGGAATGTTGCCCTCTCCAAGCCCCAGTTTCCCCAGGATAAGGATACCATTTTCCATGTGGAAGTAGAAACATCCCAGGAATTTTTCCTGCTGGTTTTGCAGGATTTTGGGACAGAGCAGGAGAAACTCCATTCCATGGAGCAGCTAGGGCAGGGTGATTTCAGTGGTTGGGATTTAGCTGGAATCCTGCTGGAATGGGATGACGGGAGCCCTGAATCTAGGACTTGAAGGTTTTCCTGCCTGGAAGGACCTTACTGCTGCTGGCCAGGGCCCTTGGCTCTGTTCTCTGGGGTATTTTGGCTCTGGGATCGGG
Source organism: Empidonax traillii (assembly GCF_003031625.1). Lineage (NCBI taxonomy): Eukaryota > Metazoa > Chordata > Aves > Passeriformes > Tyrannidae > Empidonax > Empidonax traillii. The sequence continues at coordinate 80,161 of NW_020956522.1, forward strand.
TGGACACCAGGTGTCCAGAGCATTTCCTCTGAGATGGGATCAGCTTGGAAGAGCTGCCAAAGAATTTGGGAAAGGAATTCTGGGTGGAACACAATTCCTGGTGGCTGTGGTGGTGGTGACATGGTTGCTCTGGTGTCATCCCATCCCCTGGAATGCCCTTAGCCAATCCCACATCCCAAGGCAGCTCCCAGGTGCTTCAGCTTGGAAGGCACCTCAGTCCCAGCCTTAATTACCATCCTGGGCTTAATTACCTTGGGAGCCAAGCCCAGCCCAAGGGCTTGTTTAGATTTGAACTGGTTTAGGTTTTAACTGGTTTAATATTTAGGTTTTAATTGGTTTATTGTTAGATTTGAATTGGTTTATTGCTCTGGGGAGGGAAGGGCCGGGCCCAGGGACATCCCAGGGTGTTGGGGTGTCTCGCATTCCAACATCTCTATGTATCCATAGGGAAATCCCACCTGGCCATTGTGCAGAAGGTGAACAACGAGGGGGAGGGGGATCCCTTCTACGAGGTTCTGGGGCTGGTGACCCTGGAGGATGTGATTGAGGAGATCATCAAGTCCGAGATCCTGGATGAGTCTGACACCTACAGTAGGTATTGGGGCTCCCCCCTTTCCCATCATACTGTCCTTCCATGGGGAGATCCTGTCCCCCAGTGGGCTGCTCCTGTCCCCCCATGGGCTGTTCCCACCCACCCTGGACCGATCCTCCCTCCACCCCGTGCCAGGGGTCCTGCCAGCCCCCCCAGAGCTGACTCCTGCCCCCCACAGTCGACAACCGCAGCCGGAAGCGTGTGACCAACCAGAAGAACAGGAGGGACTTCTCAGCCTTCAAGGACCCCGTCAGCGAGCAAAAGGTCAAGGTATCCCCTCAGCTCCTCTTGGCTGCCCACAGGTTCCTCCTGACTGGTGAGTTTTGGGAACGGGGAGCTCCCTGTGAGGGAGGGAAACCCACAATGGAGCGGGATGGGCTTGGTGTGTGCCCGTATCCCTCATGCCAGCTCCAGCCCTGGAGACTCAAGGAGTTGCTCCAACCATCTCATGGAGAAATGATGGGTCTTGTCCTGCTTTCCTTCACTCTGCCTCCCCCTCGCCCAAAATGGGAAGGGATGAGGTTTGGGAATGCCAGACCTGCCTCTGACAGGGCCCTGTCCCTCTGGGATGATCTGGGTGGGGACCTTCAGCATGATCCTATTCCCAAGGCTGGGGACCTCTAGGATGATCCTGTCCCAAGGGAATAATGCCCTTGCTGGGGTCCTGGAGCTGGATCCATGGGTTTTCCCAAAGGGAGCTGTTGATGGAGCCCTTCCCGTCCCAGGCACCATCCCAGGGGATGGGGAGGTTGCACCTACTGCTGGAAGGACAAAACCATGTGTGACTCCTTTTCTTTCTCCCAGAGGTGCCACTTTTCAGCCCCACCCTCATGTCAGAGAAGATCCTGCTGCGGCTCCTTGGGTATTCTGATGTCATCCAGGAGCTTAAGTTCAACGAGGAGGACAAGAAATCCCCCCAGCACTACCTCTACTGCAAGAACAAGCCTGCTGACTACTTCATCCTCATCCTGCAGGTTTGGCAGGTTCCTGGGGGCCTCCATTCCCCTGGGAATGCTGTGGGGAGAGGAGGGGTCTCATCCCTAAGGATGTGGATTATGGAATGTCTCCCCTGGCAGGGCAAGGTGGAGGTGGAGGCTGGCAGGGAGTGCATGAAGTTTGAGGCAGGACCGTTTACCTACTACGGGGTGATGGCCCTCAGCCCCCCTCCTGGATCTGGTAAGACCCCCCTGATCCCTCAGGATGCTCCCTAAGATAGGGCTTGCAGGTAGAAGATGCCGGAGGCTCTGAGCCCCGTTGGTGTCCCCTGGGTTGGGCAGCGTGTCCACAGGAACACCTGGGCTGAATCCCACTACCCAGCTTTGGGGTCCTTGAGTAGCCACACATGGAGCCTCGTAGATAGGGTGGGCTCCTGCACCACCTTGGGATGCCCTGGGACAGGTGTGGGATGCCCTGGGATGTAGGTCCTGGCCCTTGTGACTGGGCTGAGCTCCAAGCCCCCTCCCCAGTGCTCCATAGTCTCTTCCCAGTTCCAGGGGCTCTGGGGTCTCACCCCACCCCTCTGATCCCCCAGAATTTCGGTCCCCATCTCGTGGAAGCGGCCTGGCCCGCTCGGCCTCCCTGAGCAACCACGAGCGCTCCGAGTCCATGTCATCGGCTGTGAGTGGCAGCACCAACCAGCTCAGCGGGACTGGGAACCAGTACGTGGCTGATTTCAGCCTCCGGGCACTGACAGACCTCCAGTTCGTCAAGGTGGGCAGGAGTGGGGACAAGGGAACACTGGGGACAGGGAAACACTGGGAAGGGGGACAGGGAAACACTGGGAAGGGGGACAGGGAACACTGGGAGTGGGGACAGGAGAACACTGGGAATGGGGACAGAACACTGGGAATGGGGACAAGGAAACATCAGAGATAGAGATGGGGACAGGGAAACACTAGGACCAGCAAAGCATCAGGAGTGGGGACAGAGAAACAGCGGGAATGGGGACAGGGAAACAGCGGGAATGGGGACAGGGAAACACCGGGAATGGGGACAGGGAAACACTGGGAATGGGGACAGGGAAACACTGGGAACGGGGACAGGGAAACACCAGGAATCCCTCCCTCATCCCTGTTTTTCCCCTGCCCAGATCACGCGCCAGGAATACCTGAATGGCCTCACGGCCTCCCGCATGGACAGTTGTCCCCAGTCCCCTGACAGCAACAGCAACTCCCCCAGACCAGGCCCCGACAATCCAGAGAGACCGGAGCCTTCGGCCCCTGCAGACGAGACCACGAGCCTCCTGAACGACAGGAACTGCCAGGGCCGCCGGAGCAACCACAGTTCCATGGAGAACAACAATGTCTGACCCCGGCCAGCGCCGGCGCGCTCTGGAGGGCCCAGGGCGTGCTCGGTGCAGGGACCTCCATCCCGGCAGGATTTGGCTGCCACTGGAATATGAGCCAGGAGGAGTGACAACAGCACAGTGAAGAATGGAGGAGCTGGAATTTGCTGCTGTTTCCAGGCTGGCTCGTTTTTTTTGGGATTGATTGGAGCAGTGGCGGAGGTGGCACCAAAGGCACCGCCCACACAGCTCAGGGACGTTGGGGTCTTGTTTGCCACGGTAGGACCCTGGAGATGGATGTCCCTGCCCTTTGGGATCCTCGGAATGGACATTCTGGCCCTTCAAGACCCTTGGGATGGATGGGCTGGTCCTTTGGGATCCTCGGGATGGATGTCCTGGCCCTTTCAGATCCATGGGATGGGTGTCCTGACCCTTTCAGACCCCCTGGATGGACATCCCACCCCCTCAGGGCTCCTGCACTACACTGGGACCCATGGGATGGATGTTCCCTTTCCTACACCAGCCTGTAATGGGGGTTCTGGGCCCTCAGCTCTCCTACACCACGGTGGGACCGTGGGATGGGCATCCCAGCCCTTTGGGATCCCCTGGGATGGGAATCTCGGTCCCTCAGGGCTCCTACACCAGCCTGGGATGGGGGTCCCAATCCCACACCATTTTGGGGGGTCCCAGGATGGAAATCTCAGCCCCTTGGGGTCTCCTACACCACTGTGGTACCCTCAGGATGGGCATCCCAGATCCCTCAGGACTTCTACACCCTTCTGGGATGGGTGTCCCGAGCCCTTGGGACTCCTACACCACGTTGGGACCCTCGAGATTGGGGTCCCAGCCCCTCAGACCCCCCCAGGATGGGAGTTCCTGCCCCTCTGGGGTGTTTTTGGTATCAGGGACTTGTTGTACTGATTGTACTGCAGCCCCTCCCCATTCCCAACCCCCTTTCCTGCTGGCCGGGGACACGGGGATGGGCTTGGATCTCCCTGGGACCTCCCCCGGCGGGGTTTCGGTGCCTTCCCCCCACCATAGGGGGTCTCGGGGAAGGAGGACAGGGATTGGTACAGGGGTGGAGGGGAGGGGAGTGGAGGGGGTGCACCAGGATCCCAGTTTTGGGGTTTTTTTGGGGGTGACACAGTGCTAGTGACCAAAGTTGTACAGGCAGGAGGGGGTCGTGTGTCCCCCCCTGGCACTGGGGGACCCCCAAAGCCATCGGGACCCCCCTCCCTCGGGGTTTATTCCCAATTTTGGGAAAGGGGGAGACCCCCCACTAAAAAAAGCACAAGTTCCCTGGTTTGAACTCTGTAAGTTATTGGGAGAAGGTTAATTAATTATTTTTGTTAATCATGTCTCGACGATCAGTTCCTAGAGGTCCTTCTGCAGGGACATTTTTAGAGAGAATAATAATAATTAATAATAATAATAATGATAATTAATAATAATAAGCCAGGACAAAAAAAACCCTTTTTTTTTAATTAAATCTTCCTCTATGCAAACCCCTAACCCCTCCCCTGGGAATTCCTATTTATTGTTCAGGTTTGATTTGTATGTTTGGGGAGGGAAGGGCCCAGTGGGGGGGAGGGGAGACGCCAGGGTCTACCCCTCCCCAGTCCTCCCCTGCCCCCTCGTGGTTGTGAAACAACCGTGGGATTTTATTTCCTGGGCGTTTTTTGAGGGATTTTTTGCCAGATGGGTAATAAAAGTCTATATCTGTACGTGGGTCTCTGCTGTGGTTCACAGGGGTTGGGGTGCCTGGTGATTCAGGGAGGGAATCCCAGGTGTGGCACCCAGCACTGCCCAAGCCCTGGAAGTGTTCAAGGCCAGGTTGGATTGAGCTTGGAGCAACCTCATCTAGTGGAAGGTGTACCTGCCTGTGGCAGGGGGTGGGACTGGATGGGCTCTAAGGTCTCTTCCAACCCATACCATTTGAGGATTCCATGAAGTCCCACCTAGGCACCCACAAAGGTGGAGACTTTACTCTGAGGTCAGGGAGGAAAAGGTGCTGCTGGAGATCCTGGATAAGCGGGATCAGTGCCCAACCACTTAAGGACAAGGTTCCATCCGTGGTCCTCCTGCCCCTGCCTCCCCCCACAGTGAGATGTGGATCCCCCCCGGAATCCCCTGAGCAGCTTCTGTTCCCTCCCAGCCACCCCAGGGGGAAGCACCAAAGCCCTCCCACCTCCTGTGGAATTTACTGTTCCAACAAACTGTTTTCTACACTTTTAGTGGGTTTTTTTAGGAAACAAAGTCACTGGAAGGCGTGAGGGGTGTCTGCACCTCCATCCTGGTATGACTCCCCCTACGCTGGCCCCTGGAACAGGTGACAAGGGGACAGAGTCGGTGCCACGGGCTGTGTTTGTCCATTGGAGATGCCTCCAGAGGTCCCACAGGAGTGGCTCCAGGTGTCCTGTGTCCCTTCAGGTGTCCAGCAGGTCCCACACATCCGGGTGGGCCCCATCCCGTGGGAGGCGGCTCCTGAAATCCTGGAGTGTGGCCAGAGATGGGCAGAGCCGCAGGAGGAGTGCACAGAGCTCACGGTGTCCCTGCTCCGCTGCCTGAGAGGGCACTCGTGTGATCCCCAGAGGGACAGAGAGACAGCCCCCCGAGCCACCCACCCACCTTGGGTGAGAAAGGGGACTCCCTTGAGGGGGAGAGGGGACACCAGGGCCCCCACCTTCTGCAGGTGGAACACTCCCCTGCCCCCCAACCACCTTGTGCAGGTCATGCCATGGGAGGGGAGACCCTGGGCCCTCACCCACTTTGTGTGAGAGAGGGGACCCCCTGTATCGCCCCCCACCTTGTGCAGGGATTCTCTCTCGGTGCAACCCCTAGCTTGTTCAAGAGGTCCCTCCCCTCGTGTCCCCCCGCCAACCTTGTGCAGTGCCAGGACAGGGGGACCCTCTTTGCCCCTCTCCCACCCTGTGCAGGAGGTCCCTACATCCTGTAATCCCTCCACCTTGTTCAGTGCCAAGGACAGAGGGTCCCCCCATGCCCCCCACCTTGTGTAGGGGGGTCCGCCCGTCGCCGTCGGTGGCCGCGGGGTCGGCCCCGTGCTGGAGCAGGAGGCGGCTCACGGCGAGGTGGCCGCAATAGCAGGCGCGGTGCAGGGGGGTGGCCCCGCCGGGTGTCCGGGCGTCGCAGGGAGCCCCCCGCTCCAGCAGCATTCGACATATCCCCAGGTGGCCATTACGGCTGGCGTAGTGCTGAGGGGGGAGGGGGGGAAGAGAGTAGGCAGGTGGGCCAGGATCCCCGGGCTCCCCATACGGGGGTACCCGCGAGGTTGAGACCCCCGGGACCCCCTCGTGCCCACCGTACCAGGGGCCGTGTGCCCCCCCATGTCGTGGCCCCGCAAGCCGTGTACCCCCCAGGACCGTCAGAGCCCCGTACCAGTGCCGTGTACCCCGCCCGGTCGGGCTCTCCGGGGTCCCCGCGCCGCTCCAGCAGCCGCAGCAGCCGCGGTTCGTCTCCGTCCCGCGCGGCCGCCCAGATCCCTGCGGGCAGTGGGGCCAGGTCAGGCCGGGACCGACCTACGGGGCTGCCCTAGGGCCACCGGTACCGGGTACCCCTGCCCAGAGCCCCCCCCGTACGCTCCCGGTACCGGCACCTCCACCCATCCCGTCGGCACCCCCGGAGCCCCCCAGCACCCCCGGAGCCCCCCGGAACCCCCGGAGCCCCCCGGACCCCGCTCGAAGTCCATCTCGGACAGGCTCTGGTGTACGCTGGGAACGGCCACCGGCCCCGGGCAGCAAGAACCGGGCATCGCGCCCTGCCCTGGGCAGGACGGACCAGGTGGAGAGCGGCGACCCCCGGCCATGTCCCCGGGGGGACCGGAGGGACCGGGGGACGGCTGGGCCGAAGACGGAGAGTGACGAAAGGGCCGAAGATTGACGGCAAAGGGCGAAGTAAGACGGAAAGGGCCGAGGGAAAGCGGAAAGGGCCGAAGATTGACGACAAATGGCGAAGTAAGACGGAAAGCGCCGAATGCAGCCCAGCGGCCCCGCCCCCGAGGCAAAGCCCCCTCCCCCGCAGTGCCCCGGAGCCGCCGCCAGAGGGCGTCCGCGCCCGCCCTGTGCTGAGCAGCCACTCCCGCCCCCACGGGGCCTCCAAGCCCCCCCTTAGGGAGGGTCCGCCTACCCCCTCCTCCATGGGGGACCCAGGGGTCACCCCCTCCGTGCTATGGGGGCCTAAGGACCACTCACACACATTTATGAGGTCCCCAGGCTTCTCCTGTCCCAGCTGTGAGGTCCCCAAGCTTCACCCCTCCACTCAGCAATTGGGATCTCGAGTCCCTCCCCCCAGTTATGGGAGTGTCAGGGCTCCCCTCCCCACTATGGGGATCCCAAGGGTCACCCCTTCCTACTTTAGGTGGCATAGGAATCACCCAACACACACTTGGGAGGTCCCCAGACCTCTCCTCTCCTGGCTCTGGGATCCCAAACCCCATCCTCCCCTCAGCAGTGGGAGTCTCAGAGCCCCCAGTCCTCACCCTCCCACCCCAGGGGGCTCAGGGACCCCCAGCCCCACTTCCCACGCCCTGGTGCCACCCCTGGCCCCGTTCCCAAGCCCTCTCCCCCCACCCCCCGCTCCTCAGCATCCTGGTCCTGCTTCCGTCTAGTTTCCCAGCAGAGCCTCCCCGGGGACCCCCCTCCGCGCTGACTCCCCCGCATCCGGGGAGGGGGGGCACGGGCAGCCACGGCCCCCCCGCCTGGGAACGGCACCACGATGCCCTTTTATAGCCCTTTTATGAGCCTTTTTCCATGAGCTCAGCACCCGGGGGGGTGGCCAGCATCCCCCCCAGCACCGGCCACGGCCCCTGCGGGTGTCACTTTTCAGAGAGAATTCAAATTTTCAACTCCTTTTATTATTAATATAAAAATACTCACGTATTTACAGCAAATAAATATATTTCAGTAACAAATAAATTACACTGGGAGGGTTATACAAAAGGGGAGGGGTCCGTGCAAAGGGGGCAGGCGGAGGGTTGGGAGGTGATGTACAGCCAGGGTTGGGGGGGAAGCAGAGCCCTGGGAGGTGGGACAGTGGGGTGGGGGCAATAGAAAAGTTCTCAGGAAGAAAAACTCGATCGGTTCAGAAATCAGCCCAAAAAACATCCTGGGGCCACCGGGAAGTGGGCCCGGGGAGGCGGGGGTCCCCAAGGTCTGTCCCTCGTGGGGGACATGGTACCGAAGGTGGGGGCAGTGACCAGGGCAGCTCCGGGGCCCAAGATGGGCACTGGGACCTCAAATGTGACAACCCGAGGTGGATGTCAGGGTGACACTTCTGTCCCCAAGGTGGTGTCAGGATAGGAATCCCATTGCCAGGGCAGGTACCAGGTGACAATCCTGTCCCCAAGGCAGTTACGGACTCCAGGGTGACACTCCTGTCCCCAAAGGTGGGTGCCAGTGCCCGAAATGTGTGATATAGTCCTGGTGCCATTGCCCCAAGGTGGGTGGCGCCACTGGGGTGCCAGTCCTGTTCCCAAAGCAGGTACTGGTGCCCTAAACATGTGACACAGGGCCAGAGCCACAGTCCCAAGACAGGTGGCAATCCTGTCCCCAAAGTGGGGGACTGGCACCAGGGTGACACTCCTGTCCCCAAGGTGGGTGCCAGTGCCCGTGTGTCAGTACCTAACATAGGTACTGGCACTGGGCTGACAATCCTGTCCCCAAGGTGGGTGCTGGCACCAGGGTGACAATCCTGTCCCCAAAATGGGTATCAGGGTGACAACCCTGTCCCCAAGGCGAGTACCCGTGCCATCATATCAGTTCCCAAGGTGGATACTGGCACTGAGGCAACAATCCTGTCCCCAGGGCAGGTGCCAGCACCCACCCCCCAGCCCCAAATTGGGTGCCGGTGCCAGTCCCTAGGCCAGGGTGCCCACCCTGGGGTCTGGGGCGGGGCCCTGAGGTAGATGGTGCCATTCCCTCCAGCTCAGACTGACGACTCCTCAGGGTTGGAGTCAGGTAGGGGCTGGCGCTGCTGCAGCTTCCGCCGCAGCTCCTCAGCCAGGTCAGCACAGGGTGGGCGTTCCTCGGCGCCCAGCGCCAACCGGATGTACCCGTTGGATGAGGAGCCACGCAGGGGGCCCAGGTGGATGCGGGTGGGTGAGTGCAGGGGCTGCCCAGGGATGGCAGCGGGCGGCGAGGTGGCGGTGCCAGGGCCGCCATTGCGACAGGTGGCATGGCCAGGCACGATCTTCAGGGACCCATCTGAGTAGTAATAGCTGGAGGGGTCCCAGAGCTTCTCGTCCGAGTCGGAGGTGGCGCTGGACACGAAGCGGGGGCTGGGCGGTTCCTTGGGCAGCTCAATGGGGTACACCAGGGTGCTCTCGATGGCCTTGGTGCCCTTGCCCAGCTCCTCACGCAGGCGCCGCCACAGCGAGAGTACGGCAAGCAGCAGTACGAGGCACAGGGCACCCAGGCACACAGCCAGCACCCACACCACACCCAGGCTCTCCAGAGGCGCCCGTGCCTCTAGCAGCACCCTGGGCCCCGCCAGCACAGCCACCCGGTACTCCTGGGCACCCAGGGGGGCCCCCTGCTCCTCGGCCAGGCAACGGTATGTGCCACTGTGCTGGGCACCGGCGCCCGGCACCACCAGCGCCCGCAGCCGTGTGTCGCTCAGTACCAGCGCCTGCTCGGCTGGCAGCGCACGACCCTCAAATGTCCACTGTGCCCGCGCCAGGTTGGAGCCCAGGCGGCACGTCAGCACCAGGTCGGTGCCTGCCACCACCGTCACGTTCTTGGGGGTGAGTGGCCCTGTAGGGAGAGAGGGGGGTCAGGAGGAAGTGGGGGGAAGGGGAATGGGGATCCATGTGGCTCACGGCGGGCTCACCTTGTTTGGCTGCCTGAGGGACGGAGCAGGCACCAGTGTCGGAGCTCAGGACGTCCTGCACCAGGTGGGACCTTGTGGGAGGAGGGAGTGCAGTGAGGGGGGGTCCTTGTAGGGTGTCGCCCCCTTCCAGGGGAGCCCCATACACACAGAATCACAGAATATCCTGAGTTGGGAAGGACCCACAAGGATGAGTCCAGCTCCTGGCTCTGCACAGGACACCCCCAGAAGTCCCCCTCAGTCCCCAAATCCCAACACCTGAGAGTGCTGTCTAAACATTCCCCAACTTCTAAAATTACGGAATATTGGAAGGGACCCACAAGGATCATCCAGTCCAATGCCTGGCCCTGCACAGGACACCCCAAAATCCACCCTGTCCCTGACAGCGTTGTCCAAACACTCCTTGAGCTCTGGCAGCCTTGGGGCTGTGACCACTGCCCTGGGGAGCCTGTTCAGTGCCCAACTGCCATCTAGAGTAAGAGCCTTTTCCCAATATCTGACCTAAACCTCCCCTGGCACAGTTCTAGCTGTTCCAGGGTCCTGTCACTGGTCACAGAGATGGAGCTGCCCCTCCAGTTCCTCCCATGAGAAAGTTTTGGATGAGAGATCCCCCAGCCCATCCCGTACCCATTCTGCCCATCAATCCAGACACAGGCGCTGCCATTCCGGCTCCAGGCGCAGTAGGGATCCCGTGCCAGGACACAGTCTGTGCACGACTGGTACCGCCCACAGTCGGCCAGGGGTAGCTGGGCCACCTGGAAACGGGAGCCGGCGAAGAGCAGCTTCTACGAGGGCAGGGAAAAGGGCTGAGGTGACCCCACTCCAAGGTGCCCCCATGGTGCCACCCCTGGGGTGAGGTGACCCCACCCTGAGGTGTCCCCGCAGTGCCACCCCTGGGCTGAGATGACCCTGCCCCAAGGTGCCCCACGGTGCCACCCCTGGCCCTGCAGCCCCACTCACCTTCCTCCCAGCCAGCACCAGGCTCTCCACAGGCTGTGCCGGCTCGAACACCTGCAGCTCCTCCACCAGGTGGATGGAAGTGCCCAAATCCAGCGCCTTGTGCACCCACCCGTTGCCTGCGAGCAGGGCAGGTGCTCAGGGCTGTGCCATAGCATGGACCGTCCCCTCCATGCCCTCCCAATTGCCCCAGGTACCTGTGCCGATGAAAAGCACTTCATAGATGGTGCCATCCAGCCCAGCCACGCGATCCACAACCAGCTGGGTAAAGTTGGAGTCCTTCTTGAGCAACAGTGGGCGCCCACGCTGCGGCCGCACTGGCTCGTCCATCAGTGGGTGCTTCTTGGCAAAGTTCAGAGTGTTGTCGGGCAGCTCCAGGGAGCTGGCAAAGCCGTTCTGCCGGTGCCAGTCCGTGATGCACTGCAGGGAGGGCACAGGGGCACTGTCAGGAGCGGGAGGGATCCCAAACCCTCTTAGGAGGGCACTGATGGCCCTCAGCCACATGGATGGATCCCACCCCTCCCCCTCAGTCCCCAGTGCCCACTCACCGCTCCGGGCCGGGGGCTGGGCACCTCATCCGAGTAGCGGCCCCACCTCTGCGCCTGCTCCCGGTATTCCTTGTAGGGCCCCTCAAATGCCTTCTTCACCTCCAGGATGTGGTACCGGCAGATGGCCGAGACATCCACGTCCCCCCTGCAGGCACAGGAGGGTTTGGGGCAGGAACCCTCCCTTCTGGGGATCCCTGGCATGCCACATTCCCCTGAACTCACCAGTGGGCCTGGAACACCCCAAAGAAGGTGGTTTCCTGCCACTCAGCCCCAGGCAGGGTGAACACAGCCTGGAGCCGGTTGAAGTGGAGCTGCTGCTCCGGGGCTGAGCACACCAAACGGGCCTTCAAGAATGTCGTCCACTTCTTCTGGAGTGTCCGGGCACCGCCCACATCCCCCTGTGCACAGGGAAAAGGCCACAGTCACTGCATGGCACAGCCACCACAGTGACACCAAACTGGTTACAAAGGGTCTGTGCAGGATGGGGGAAGGTGTTGGACAATTAACTTCAGTACAACAGTATTTGATCAGTGATTAATAGTCTCATGCCAGCTATTGCTGCCTTATATCAGTGATTAGTCTGAAAATGTCTTTGTTTTGGGAACAAGGGTTGTGTGTCAGAGCAAAAACTAATTAGAGAAGGGGCACCATGACCTGACCATGTATTTGAGACGGAGAAGAGATTCACCAGAAGATCCAGAACCATCAAAGGGAAAACTGGGGAATGGGATGTTCCCAAACGACCACCAAAGACTCTCAAAAGACCCTTACTCATATCCAAATAAATCCATGGAAATAATTAGCAGATTATTCAGGAAACATAATGAATGTGTCACACAACCCATCCCCTGCTGTAGTGGGTGCTGGGGGTGCATTTGGGTGCACCCAACAAAGGAACATCAGCTTTCCAACCCAAAAAACCGCTTGGAGAGTTCCTATCCCGATTTTTGGTGTCCCTGTGGTGTCCCCTCCATACCTTGCACACCCTGGCCACCCGGGCCACCACCTGCTCGGCATAGCAGTCATACTCCACTGCACGCTCGCTGAAGAAGAAATACACCTTGTCGTCATCGCCAGTGCTGCTGCCCGAGCTCTCCTGCACAAATGCCGAGGCCACGAAGTGGGGCTCTGGGGAAACATGGGGTGACACCATGTGAGGGTGGGGGAGTCACAGAATGTGCTCAGTTGGAAGAGACCCACAAGGATCATCGAGTCCAACTTCTGGCCCTGCGCAGGCCCATTCCAAAGAGTCACACCCTGTGTCCCAGAGTATCATCCAAATGCTCCTTGAGCTCTGGCAGCCTTGGTGCTGTGCCCACTGCCTGGGGAGCCTGTTCAGTGTCCAATCACCCTCTGGGGAAAGAACCTCTTTCTAATATCCAACCTAAACCCTCCCCTGACACAACTTCAGGCCATTTCCTGGGGTCCTGTCTCTGGTTCCCACAGAGCAGAGCTCAGCGTTTGCTCCTCCTGTGCCCCTCCCCTGGAAGCTTTAACTGCAGTGAGGTCTCCCCTCGATCTTCTCTTCTCCAGTTGAACAGACCAAATGCCCTTAGCATCCTCACATGGTTTCCCCTCAAGGCTCTTCTCCATCTTCATTGCCTCCTTTGGACACTCTCTAATGGCTCAATATCTTCCTTATATTGTGGTACCCCAAACTGCCCCGATATTGCAGGTGAGGCCATCACAGGTCAGAGCCGAGTGGGACAATCCCCTCCCTCGCCTGGCCAGCAATGCTGGGCCTGATGTCCCCAGGACATGGTTGACCCCACTGTCCCTGTGTGTCCCCCATCCCTACCATTGAGCCAGGAGGTGAGATACTCCGTCTTCATAGAGTAGTGCGGGCCCAGGTTGCGCAAGATGACAGGCTCCGTGCCCAGGAAGTTGTTGAAGGTGGCTGAGTAGAGCTCCCCATCTGTGAGGGAGGAGTATTAAGGGGGTGGGGGGCACGGTGGGCACCCCTCTGAGCCCAGTAGGTGCCCAGTGGTGCTACTTACCCACGATGAGGCCAGTGTGCCCCTTGGTGGGGTCATAGGGACACTTCCCTTTGCCATCCTCAAATGCCACTTGGTCCAGGGTGAAGCCGGACAGTTCCTGGGGAGCACAGGAGTGGGTGGGGGTCCCGACCGCCTGCTCAGTTCATGTCACCCAATGCCCAAACATTATTGTCATATCCCAGGCACAGGATATGACCCCAGATGAACCTCCTGGATACAGTGACATCCCTGGATGACCCTTCTGTGGACAGGGACATCCCAACAACACTCCAAGGGCAGAGAAGACACCCCCAATCTTCCCCCCGCATGAGCACAAGACACTCCCCTGCCCACAAGGAAGTGAATATCACCCCTGTGGACAGGGACACGCCCCAGATGACCCTTCTGGGTACGCCAGAGGACATGCCAACAACACTCCAAGGCCATAGGAGACCCTCCCCAAACCCACCTCACGGGCAAAAGACACCCCCATGCCCACAGGGGCACCCCTGAATGCCACCCCTGGGGATAGGGACACCCCTCATAAATGCTCTTGGGCCTCATCCTGGGGTACAGGGGGGCACTGGGGCCCCACCAGATGTTGGGCCCACCCCACTCACAATGTAGGTGCACTTGGGCTGGAAGGCATAGGTGCCGCAGGCGTAGAGGTGGGAGCTATTGTAGCTCTGCAGGAACCGCACGTAGTTGAAGCAGTCGGTCTGGGGGGGTGACAGAGGGAACATTAATGGGGTGTCCACAAAGGGGGAGCCCTCCCAGGGTGCCCCAAGCCCCCCTACTGCACCCACAGCACCCACCTGGTTGTTCTTGCCCTTCTGCACACACTCAGCCTTCTTCTCCACCGGGGCTTCCCAGGAGATCTGGGGGCACAGAACGTGTGAGGGGGGTAGAATCTCCCCCCAAAACCTCCCCTCGTTCTGGGGGTTCCGGGGCCTCACCGCTGCCTTCAGCTCCACAGTGCCGGTGGCCAGGGCGAACAGGGCCTCCCGAGCCCCCACGTAGAGCAGCCCCTCAGCCTCGTCCAGTGTCAGCGTCAGGTAATGTGA
>NW_020956522.1:98067-100975 GCF_003031625.1 Empidonax traillii
AGCCCCGCGGAGGGGGCGCGGGTCGGGTCGGGTCAGATCGAACCGCTCCGGTGGGATCGGAACCGCTCGGTCAGATCGGAACAGAACTAGTTGGGCAGTATTGGAACCAGTTGGCTCAGCCCAGCTCGATTCAGCTCAGCTCAGCTCGGTTTGGCTCAGTTTGATTTGGATCAGAACTAGTCAGGTTGGATCCAGAACCAGTGAGCTCAGCTTAAACTGGCCCAGATCAGATCAGATCAGATCAGAACCAGTTGAGTTGTATTGGAACCTGTTGGGCCAGCCTAGCTCTCACAGCACCCCCATCATGGCCTGGTGGGATCGGAATCCGTTGGATCAGATCAGAACCAGTCGTGTCTGTTTGGAACCAGTTGGCTCAGGCCAGCTTGGTTCAGCTCAGCTCGACTCGGCTCAGCTGAGGTTGGATCACAACCAGTTGGATCAGATTGGAAGCACTCAGCTCAGCTTGGCTTAGTTTAACCTGGCTTTGCTCAGCCAGGTAAGGATCAGGTCAGATCGGGTTGGATTGGATGGGAACCAGTCAGCTCAGATTGGATCAGAAGCAGTTGTATCAGATTGGAACCGGTTGGGTCAGTTTAGCTTGCCCTGCGTTGGGTTAGACAGAACCAGCTGGCTCAGCTCAGCTCAGTTTAACCTCGTCTCACTTAGCCCAGGCCTGGCTCAGCCTGATTCAGCTCAGTTTGACCAGACTCAACTCAGTCCAGTTTCGGGTGTATGCCTACGCAATAAATAAAAGAAATAAAGGCCAAAATAAAAGAGTTAGAGCAGCTGTCTCCCGGCCCTGGCACAGGGCCCTGGCACGTTCTGCCACCCTCCTATGAGTGGCACAGGCCAATGGCATGTCACTGGACACAGTGATGTGGGCATGGGTGGGCCTGGCCTGGCTGGGACCTGATTGGGACACCTGCCCAGGATCCCTGCCCAGTTTACCTGCCCAGGGTCCTTGCCTGGGTACCTGTCCAAGATGCTTTCCCAGGATCCTTGCGCAGGAATCCTGCCTCTGGTATTTGCCCAGGATCCCTGCCCAGGATACCTTTACAGGGTTGCTGCCTGGGATACTTTCACGGGGTACTTTCCTGAAGTACCTGCCTGGGTAAGGGTGAGGGAGGAGAGGAGGAGGATGAGCTCCAGGTGGGCACTGTGGATGTGGTGGCACAGCTGAGTTACCCCCAGGAACTGGAGGAGGAAAGTGCTGTGTCACCAAGGGGTGTCCTCCACCCCGGTATCACCTCACTCAGGGGGCTCTGGGCATTGCCCGAGGGGTCTGGGGGCACCGGGGGTAGCTGGGGGCACAGGGATGGGGAGGGGGCTGTGCCAACAGGGTCTGGGGGTTCTCAGGGCCCCTCCAAAGACGAGGGACCTCTCTGGTGCTCAGGGGCCCCCCAATGCTTGGGTACCCCCAAATGCCCAAGGACCCCCCGATATCACTGACTCTCCAATTCCCAGGGACCCTGCAGTGCCCAGGAACCTCCCTGATGCCCAGAATTGGGGGACCGCCCCCAATTCCCAGTGACCTCCCAATGCCCAGGTACCCCCCGATGCTCAGGGGCTCCCCATGCCCAGGGACTGTGAGGAAAATGTGGGGGTGATCAGAGCCTCCCTTTGGGACACAAAAAGATCCATGGGGACAATTTGGGGTGTGCGGGACCCAAGCCCCCGGCCTCGCGAGGCCCTAAGTGTCCCCTCTCCGCGGAAGAGGCGGGGCCAAGAGCAAGTGGCGTGGCTTACTCAGGAACAGCCAATAGGAAGCGACGGACGGGGCACTGACCACGCCCCTGCTCCGCCCCTGCGTGCTCAGACCTTCCGCCCTACCCACACATCTTTTGGCCAATCAGAGTGCGGCGGGCAGGAGGATAGACCAATCATAGACATTTTTCGGCGCTGGGGCGGTGGGATGTAGCCCTCACCAACCAATGAGAGCGGGCTGGGTGGGGTCTTACCCTCCCAGGGTGCAGACGCTTTTCCGGGTCAGACGGAAACGGCGGCGTGACCCGGAAGTTCTAGCTCGGTAGCGGCGCGGCTTCGTCCGGCCCTGGCCCCGGCCCCGGTTCTGACCCCAGTCCCGACTTCGGCCCCCATCGCGGCCCCGACATGGCGGACGTGACCGCCCGGAGCCTGCAGTATGAGTACAAGGCGGTGAGTACGGGCCCAGCGCCATGAATCACCCCCCCCCCCCCGGTACCACCACCCCTCCTCAGCGCCACGGTGCGACCCTCTGACCAGCCTCAACCCCTCTTTCGAGTCCTCCCAGACCTCCCTCAGGCCCAGACTTGGACCTGTTTCGGGATCCCCAGCCCCACCTCTCGTCCCACGGAGAGACCCCTCCAGCCCTCTCATCCCCTTGGTGGGATCTGCAGTGGGATCTCCCTGACTCCTTCTGCCCCATTTCAGGATTGGCTGACCCTCAACCCCACATTCGGGACCCCCAGTGCCCCTGAGCCCCATTTCAGGGCCCTAACCCTAACCCTTAGCCCTATAGTTGGACCCATTTCAGGATCCCCCTGACCCTCTTCAGCCCTATTTTGGGACTGCTTCCAATTCCCCTCAGACCCATTTCAGGACCCCCATCCCCCTGAGCCCCATTCCAAGGTCTCCCTGCTTCCCCCCAGCCCCATTTCAGGGTCTCCCTGAGCCCCCCTGACCCCATTCTCCTCCCCTAGAACTCCAACCTGGTGCTCCAAGCCGACCGGTCCCTGATCGACCGCACGCGCCGGGATGAGCCCACGGGGGAGGTGCTGTCCCTGGTGGGGAAGCTCGAGGGGACCCGCATGGGGGACAAGGCCCAGAGGACCAAACCCCAGATGCAAGAGGAGAGAAGAGCCAAGTGAGTGGGAGCTGGGCCTAGAATGGGAATTCCTGTCCCCAAACGGGAGTCTGGGGGGTCACAGAA
>NW_020956522.1:101378-103545 GCF_003031625.1 Empidonax traillii
CGGGATGAGCCCACGGGGGAGGTGCTGTCCCTGGTGGGGAAGCTCGAGGGGACCCGCATGGGGGACAAGGCCCAGAGGACCAAACCCCAGATGCAAGAGGAGAGAAGAGCCAAGTGAGTGGGAGCTGGGCCTAGAATGGGAATTCCTGTCCCCAAACGGGAGTCTGGGGGGTCACAGAAAGGTTTGGGGTGGGAGGGATCTTAAGGAACTTAAAGATCTTGAAGACCATTGACCTGACACCAGAGCAGGGTCCAGCCTGGCTTTGGGCACTGCCAGGGATCCAGGGGCAGCCACAGCTTCTCTGGGAATTCCATCCCAACCCCTCCCCACCCTCATGGGGAAGAATTTCTTCCCCATATCCCACCCAAATCTCCCTTTTTCGAGTGGGAAGCCATTCCTCCTTGTTCTGTCCCTCCATCCCTTGTCCGTAGTCCTTCTCCTAGAGTCTCTTTGGGCACTGGAAGGGGCTCCAAAGTCTCCCTGGACCCTTCTCTTCTCCAGCATTGGGAATATTTGGAAGTGGAAAACCTTGTGATGGTGTGAGCACAGGGCTGGAGACCGAACCCCATCAACCTGGAAGTCAGAAACACATAAATTTCTCCACTTGGAGTTACTTGCTCTGTATTAGGAACCAGAAATCAAAGGGGAAAAATTAAAATCAGTTTTGCCCCTTTGTTTTTGAGACTAAGGAGCCTTGTGGTATTTTGATGCTCTGACTTCATGTCCCCTTCCTGCTCCCGTCCCCAGGAGGAGGAAGAGGGACGAGGACAGGCACGACATCAACAAGATGAAGGGGTACACTCTGCTGTCCGAGGGCATCGATGAGATGGTTGGGATCATCTACAAACCCAAGACCAAGGAGACCCGCGAGACCTATGAGGTCCTGCTGAGCTTCATCCAGGCAGCCCTGGGGGATCAGGTGAGGCTGGGGTCACAGCCTAGGTTAGAGAGATCCAGCCCTTGGGTTGGTTAATCCATCCCTTCATCGAGTGTGGGTTCATGGAGACATGGAATGGTTTGTGTTGGAGGGACAAGATCATCCCGTTCCAACCGCTGCCATGGGCAGGGACACCTTCCATAGACCAGATTCCTCCAAGCCCCATCCAGCCTGACCTGAAACACTTCCAGGGATCCAGGTACATCCAATATTCCTTTCCAATATCCAGTCTAAACTAGCACATGGAATGGTTTGCATTGGGAGGAACCTTAAAGACCATCCAGTTCTATGGGCAGGGACATCTTCCGCTATGCCAGGTTGCTCCAAGGCCTGTCGAGCCTGGCCTTGGATGCTTTCAGGAATCCAGAGGCATCCACAGCTTCTCTGGGCATCAAGAAAAGTTGTCCTTCCCTTTTTCCTTCTGTTAGTGCTGCTTTGGGGCTCGGGGATGTTTCAATGGTGATTTTGTTGTGCTGAAGTGGTTCTTTGGTGCTTAGGAGGCCCAAAAGGATTCAGGACTTTTTCCATATTGAATTCCCTGCTTGTCACCCCTTTCCCAGCCCAGGGACATCCTTTGTGGGGCAGCTGATGAGGTCCTGGCCGTGCTGAAGAATGAGAAGCTGCGGGACAAGGAGCGTCGGAAGGAGATTGACCTCCTGCTGGGCCAGACGGACGACACGCGGTACCACGTCCTGGTGAACCTGGGCAAGAAAATCACCGACTATGGGGGGGACAAGGAGATCCAGAACATGGGTACGGGGCTTCTCCCAGGATGGGTCGGGCAGGGGGGCGGGTGGTGCTGTTGGCACGCAGGGAAACACTTTGGGTTGGTTTCCAGGTCCCCAAACCATGTTGTTCTGATGTTTCTGAGGTGTGGATGTAGGTGGGATATGGGTTTGGGAGTTTTGCATGTGTGGCCCAGATTTCCTGCTGAATTCCCTCCCCTCTGCCCTGCAGACGACAACATCGATGAGACCTACGGGGTGAATGTGCAATTTGAATCTGATGAGGAGGTAGGAGATGAGGTTGGGGGTGGCTCTTCAGAGACCGCGTTTATCCCATTTTCCTCTGTCCCATTCAGAAAGGGGATGTTGGCTAAGGCTGGGACGTCCCTTACAAGCAGAACCTGGATTATTTTAGATGCCGCTTCACAATCTGGGGAGGATTTGTGGCTTATCCTGCTAATCCAAGGTTTACCGTGACTCAACCTGATGGGAGACAGATGGTGAC
>NW_020956522.1:103980-129758 GCF_003031625.1 Empidonax traillii
GTTTATCCCATTTTCCTCTGTCCCATTCAGAAAGGGGATGTTGGCTAAGGCTGGGACGTCCCTTACAAGCAGAACCTGGATTATTTTAGATGCCGCTTCACAATCTGGGGAGGATTTGTGGCTTATCCTGCTAATCCAAGGTTTACCGTGACTCAACCTGATGGGAGACAGATGGTGACATTTAGATCTTGTGAGAAACTTGACAGATGGAAAAGAGGGATTTGGATGCGCTGGGTGGAGGTGTTGCACAGAAACACTCTCAGGGATTGGTTTTGGAAAGGGCTGAGAGAAAAGATGGATAAGTAGAGGATTGTTGAAGGAGTCACTGGCAGATCCTGTTTAGAGTAGAAATACCACATGGAGTTTCACCTGAGCCGCAGCACCACATTCCCACTAAAAGCACAAGTCAGGCTGTTCCCCTTTGGAATAAGCTACCAGATGAGTCATTCCTGCCAAGGAAAAGCTACTCTTTGATGTTCAGAAGAGCCTCTTACCAGATCTCTGCTTTCCACAGGAAGGGGATGAGGACATTTATGGGGAAGTCCGTGATGAGGCGTCGGATGATGACATGGAAGGGGACGAGGCCGTAGTGCGTTGCACCCTCTCAGCCAACGTGAGTGACATGGAATGTGGGCTTGGGATCATCTGGAGCAGGATTAGTGATCCTGTTGGGCTTCGGGGAGGAAATGAGCCTTGGAGTTCTCTGAGTGCAGCCAAAATGGATGTTCAAGAACAAACATCCCTCTGACACCCCAAACTCTGGCTCCACCACACCAAGGCCACAGGGAAATAATGTTTTTTTGGGGGGTTTTCCCAAGCTCGTGGCATCAGGGGAGCTGATGAGCTCCAAGAAGAAGGATCTGCACCCTAGAGACATCGATGCCTTCTGGCTCCAGCGGCAGCTCAGCCGCTTCTATGATGACGCCATCGTGTCCCAGAAAAAGGCAGATGAGGTGCTGGAGATCCTGAAGGTTAGTGGACGTCTGATCTATGGGATCACATTGGCCTTGGAGTGTCTGTCTGCGTGGAAGGCAGGAATTTACCTCAAAAATTTAGATTTCTTGCAATTAAATTGAGTTGTGGACAAGACTGGACTACGCTGGGCTTAGTCTTAGTTCACAGGGATATCGTGAGGGGGAGATGGTTGGGTTTGTGTTGGTGTTTGCTGGGAGATTGTCATCCATGGGGTCCATTTCCCTCCTAATTCCGCTGCTGGTGTGCTTTGGGCATCATGGCCTGGTGGGAAAAACGGGAATTAGGGGGAGGGTGGAATTGTTATTCCAGGCTCAATCGCTCAAACCTGGCCTTGTTTGTCACTGCTGTTGAGCTCCTCTTGCCTTCAGTTTCCTGGAAGACAGGGATCCAGGGTCTGTGGGCACAGAGATTACTGGTCATCCCGTGTTTCTTCTCCCAGACTGCCAGTGATGATCGGGAATGTGAGAACCAGCTGGTTCTGCTCCTGGGCTTCAACACCTTTGACTTCATCAAGGTCCTGCGGCAGCACCGAATGATGAGTGAGTGACCTTCATCGTCACCTTTACCTTCACCTCCACCTTCGCTTCCTTCACCTCCTTCAGCTCGACCTCCACCTTCACACCTCCACCATCACCCTCCACCATCATCTTCCCCTTCCCTTCCACTTTGACCTCTACCTTCCCTTCCCCTCCACCTTCTCTGCTACCTTCACCTTCACTGTCACCTCCATCTGCACGTCTCCACTTTCATCTTCCCCTCCACCTCCTGCTCTTCTGACATGACTCCCCCACAATCCAAGGCTTTTGAACTGTTGCCTTGGGAAGGTTGGACCCTTATTTGTTCCTTGTTTGGCTCATCCTCACTCTCATCCCTCCCCCAGTCCTGTACTGCACTTTGCTGGCCAGTGCCCAGAGTGAAGCTGAGAAGGAAAGGATCATGGGCAAGATGGAAGCGGATCCCGAGCTCTCCAAGTTCCTGTACCAGCTGCACGAGACGGAGAAGGAGGATCTGATCCGGGTGAGCTGGGGGGAAGCTGGGACAGGATGGGGGATTGGCTGTGGAGTGTCTGGGTTGGTTTGGGTGGGAGAGCGGAGCTGCTGACCCAGCTGGAACCCCCAGTCCATGGGAAATGCTGCTCAGAAAGGACAGTTTTTTCACCACTTCTTATTTTTGAGGCACGCAGGGCTGTGCTTTCCCAGGAAAAAGGTCATGTCAGCAACTTCCACGGTTAAGAACTGGTTTTAAGTGTCCTGTTTCACCTCTGGCCTCCCCCATGTGAGGCTCAGCCCCTCTGGTTGTCACCTCTGCTTCTCAGAGCCTGGAATGGGACACTGAACCTGATTATTGCTGTTCAGGATATGCCCTGCTTGACCTTTGCTCTTCCAGAACTGATTTGAAGGTTGTTTTATGGGATTAATACTACATTCTTGGTTTGTGGCTGGAAAATCCCCTGGATATGTTGTGTATTTAGTGTCTCTGGAATTGGGGAGTACTGTTGGCTGTGTTTTCCCTCCCTGCTTCCCTTCCTCTGCTTTCCCAAATGTCACATTTATGTACCAACCTTGAGGACACTGGTTTTTCCTGCCAAAAATGGTTGTTCCTGGTTCTGTGGATGCCTGTGCTTATAGGAGAATGGGAGTGCAGGACCTGCAGGGTGTGACAGGAGCTTCTGGCAGCCCACAGAGGAGGCTCAGGCTGTTCCCAGGGCTGACTCCTGGTCTCTCCCCACAGGAGGAACGGTCCCGCCGGGAGCGCGTGCGGCAGTCCCGCATGGACACAGATCTGGAGACCATGGATCTGGACCAAGGAGGAGAGGTAAAACTCTTGGACCTGTTCCCGGTCCTCCTGAAACATTCTCAGTCAGAGCAAAAAGGATATTTGTAGTGACATAGAATCATAGAATTAACTGGGTTGGAAGAGACCTCCGAGATCATCAAGTCCAACCCCACTGTAATTACTAGATCATGGCACTCAGTGCCACATCCAACCTCATCTTAAAAACCTCCAGGGACGGTGAATCCACCACCTCTCTGGGTAGACCATTCCAATACCTGATCACTCTCTCTGTAAAGAACTTCTTTCTAATAGCCAACCTAAACGTCCCCTGCCAGGGCTTAAACCTGTGCCCTCTTGTCTTGCTGCTGATTGCCTGGGAGGAGAGACCAACCCCCACCTGGCTACAACCTCCTCTCAGGTAGATGTAGACAGTGATTAGGTCTCCCCTGAGCCTCCTCTTCTCCAGACTAAACAACCCCAACTCCCTCAGCCTCTCCTCATAGGACTTGTGCTCAAGTCCCTTCACCAGCCTCGTTGCTCTTCTCTGCACCTGCTCCAGCCCCTCCATGTCCTTCCTGAACTGAGGGGCCAGAGCTGAACACAATACTCAAGGTGTGGCCTCACCAACGCAGAGTACAGGGGAAGGATCACTTCCCTGCTCCTGCTGGCCACACTGTTCTTGATGCAGGCCAGGATGGCATTGGCCTTCTTGGCCACCTGGGCACACTGCTGGCTCATGTTCAGCCTCCTGTCAATCAGCACCCCCAGATGACCATGAAGATACCATGAACAAGCCCTGATGTGCTCCAGAGGTGCTTCCCAGCTGGATGCAGCAGCTTTTCCTTTCATCCCAGGGTGCAAACACCAGGAGAATGTTGTTCCCTAACCTATGTCCCTTTCCCATTGCTGTCTCCAGGCACTGGCTCCAAGGCAGGTGCTGGATTTGGAGGATCTGGTGTTTGCCCAGGGCAGTCACTTCATGGCCAACAAGCGATGCCAACTCCCAGATGGATCCTTCCGCCGGCAGCGCAAGGGCTACGAGGAGGTTCATGTGCCTGCCCTGAAACCAAAGCCTTTTGGGGCTGAAGAGGTTGGTGATCTGTCTGTTCCTACATATTTAGCACTGAGGGACACTTTGGAGCCCTCCCAGTGCCTAAAGGGGCTCCCAGAGAGCTGGAGAGGGGCTTTGGACTAGGGATGAAGGGACAGAACAAGAGGAAATGACTTTCCACTGGAAAAAGGGAGATTTGGGTGGGATATTGGGAAGGAATTCCTCCTTGTGAGGGAGTGAGGGCCTGGGATGTAATTCCCAGAGAAGCTGTATCTGCCTCATCCCTGAAAGTGTCCAAGGCCAAGTTGGAGCAACCTGGGATGGTGGAAGGTGTCCCTGCCCATGGCAGGGGTTGGAACAGGATGACCTTTAAGTTCTCCCCTGACCCAAACCATTGTGTGAGTCCCTGAGCTGTTGCTGATGCCGTGACAGACACTTCCTGTGACTCAGCAGCTTTGATGTGGCTGTTCCTCCCTCTCACATTCCGTGCAGACCCTTCTTTTCCACGTATCTGAAGACACTTCCTGAATTCTGGTTTCCCGCTTGTGGGCTGTTCATCCTGTGCAGTGGTTTCCATTTCAGGGCTCCTCTGCCCCATCCAGCTGCTCTGCTCAGCCCTCAGCGCTACTTTTTCTCTCTCCTTCCCGTGTGGGCTGGAGCTGTGGGATTAATTGGGATAAATCCCCTCTTTTGATCCCTGCTGGAAGCAGCAATGTGGTCTGATCTGTCACACCACAGGAGCACAGTGGGGGTTTGATCTTCTAATGTGTAGTCAGATATAACTTACCCTGGTTGAAGTGCATATGCCTGCTAATGAGCCCTGTTTGATCCTTCCCTAACCTGCTCCATGATCCCAGGGCACAGGGATTTTCCTCCCATCTGGACACAACACATCCCTGCTGCTGCTCACCAGGCTGTCCTCGAGATCCCACATCTGGCCCACAGCCTCTGAGGTTGAACTCGTTTTTCCCGTTTTTCTCCCCACTTTTCAGCAATTGGTTTCTGTGGAGAAGTTGCCTAAATACGCCCAGGCTGGCTTTGAGGGGTTCAAGACCCTGAACCGTATCCAGAGCAAACTGTACCGTGCAGCACTGGAATCAGATGAGAACCTGCTGCTCTGTGCTCCCACGGTGAGATCCTGGGATTTGGGGCCTGTGTGAGGGGAATCCACAAGGATGATGACTTTGGGAGACCCTTTCCCCTGAAGAAGTCAGGGATCTGATGGGATTTGGTGGTTCTTGCCTTCCAGGGTGCTGGGAAGACGAATGTGGCGCTCATGTGCATGTTGAGGGAGATCGGGAAGCACATCAACATGGACGGGACCATCAATGTGGATGATTTCAAGATCATCTACATTGCTCCCATGAGATCCTTGGTGCAGGAGATGGTGGGAAGCTTTGGGAAGGTGAGGACAGGTTTGGTACTGCCCATGCTGGAACATAGATGAGGGTGGATGAGTGTCCCGTGCTGGGAGGCACTTTGAATTTGGGCAGCAGTTTTGGGCTCCTCATGACAAAACATTGAGGGGCTGAAGCGTGTGCAGGGCAGGGAATAGAGCAGCGGAAGGGTCCAGAGCACTAGGAGCAGCTGAGGAAGGTGTGGGGGGCTCAGCTTGGAGAAAAGGAGGCTCAGGGGGACCTTCTCGATTTCTACAACTCCCTGATGGGGGGAACCGGGGGAAGTCGGGCTCTGCTCCCAGGGAACAAGGGACAGGACAAGGGCAAATGGCCTCAAGCTGTGGCAGGGGAGGTTTAGATTGGATATAATGAAAATTCCTTCATGGAAGAGGCTGTTCATGTTTGCCCTGTGGTTTCCTCCCAGCGCTTGGCCACATACGGGATCAACGTGGCTGAGCTGACTGGGGACCACCAGCTGTGCAAGGAGGAGATCAGCGCGACCCAGATCATCGTGTGCACCCCTGAGAAGTGGGACATCATCACCCGCAAGGGAGGGGAGAGGACCTACACCCAGCTGGTGCGACTGGTCATACTGGTGAGCAGCACTGGGGCCTCCAGAGCCCCAGCAGGGAGGAGGAGGGGGGTGGGGAGCACTGTGCCCTCCATCTCTGTGGTTCTTGAACGTGTGTGAAGGTGTCTTTTGGTTCTGGAGACACCGACGCTTTGAGCCCTTGGCTGAGCTGCTCCAGTCTGCACAAGCTGAGGAATCACCCCAAAAATGGATCAGGTTTTCCAGAGAGGTTGTGGATTCCCCATCCCTGGAGGCATCCCAAGTTTCCAAGGCTGGGAATCAACAAGTTGATCCACTTGTAGATGTTTGGGATGAAAGGTCTGAAAGTATAATTCCCTGCTTAAAGAGGGTTTTTAAGAAAGATGGGGAAAGGGTTTTGGAAAGGACCTAGAGGGACAGGACAAGGGGCAATGGCTTCCCACTGACAGAGGGGAGGGTTAGATGGGATATTGTGAAGGAATCCTTCCCTGTGAGGGTGGGGAGGGGCTGGAATGGAATTCCCAGAGCATTTGTGGCTGCCCCTGGATCCCTGGAAGTGTCCAAGGCCAGGCTGAATGGGGCTTGGAGCAACCTGGGATAGTGAAAAGCGTCCTGCCTGTGGCAGAGGGTGGGACTGGATGGGCTGTAAGGTCCTTCCAACCCAAACCATTCCACAATTCAATGAAACAGAGGCAGTTTGGAGCAGGGATAACCCTGTTCCCATTCCCTCTGTGCAGGATGAGATCCACCTTCTGCACGATGACCGTGGCCCTGTCCTGGAGTCCCTGGTGGCCAGAGCCATCCGGAACATCGAGATGACCCAAGAGGATGTGAGGCTGGTTGGCCTTAGTGCCACCCTGCCCAACTATGAGGATGTGGCCACGTTCCTGAGAGTGGACCCAGCCAAAGGCTTGTTCTACTTTGATAACAGGTACCTTGGAAAGCTTTTCCATCTGGATTTACACCTCCCTCCTTCAGCAGCATCAAGTGTCCATCTGTCAGCTGGTGCCAGGGCCTCACCAGACCTTCAACACATGTTTAGTTGCTCTTTGATGGGTAATTAAAAGCATTTTTGGGTCTAGAGCAGTTAAATACCTGCCCTGTCAAATCATGTTAAATCATGTTCCTGCATGGTCATCCCTTCAGGAAGGTGCTTGGAGAAGGCAGAGAAACTCTGCCATCCCTGTGGGCAGTAGGAGCTGCTGGAAGGAAGCCTAAACCAGGATGATAGTAGTTCCCAGAACACCCTTTTTGCTCCCTGAGTAGCAAATGGATTCCAGGAATCAGGAGGGATTGTAGCTGGTCCTTATGGCTCAACCAGAGCCATCAGAGCTCTGAGTACATGGAGGCACAAAGGAGTTGAGCTGGCCAAAAAGCAGGATGCCTTTGGATGCCTTTTGACCTTTGTGTGAGGGTTTTTCCTCTCATTTTCTCTTTAATGGATTGGGTTTTTTTCCCCCACAGCTTCCGCCCAGTGCCCCTGGAGCAGACCTATGTTGGCATCACAGAGAAGAAAGCCATCAAACGCTTCCAGATCATGAATGAGATTGTTTATGAGAAGATTATGGAGCATGCTGGGAAGAACCAGGTTGGGGACTTTATTCCTGACACACTTAATCCCCTTTGAGCTCCTGTTGCTCTGAAGAAGCTGCAGTAGAGGGGAAGGCTTGGGTGGTCCACGAGGGGAGAAGGAACACAGGTTTTCTCTGTGCCAGCTCTGATTAACTTAGGGATAGTACTTCTAGGATGAGAGAATTTTGGTGTGCTGCCCTAATAAATCAGGAGCTTTGTGTGTACATCCTGCATAATTGCAGGTCTCTCCTTACCCTGAGCACTAGGAGCAGATTGGGTTGGACATCTTTATCAGGAGCTGTCACAGTGATTCCTTGCTCAGTGATGTCCTGTCTGCTTGTTTAACAGGTCCTGGTGTTTGTGCACTCCAGGAAGGAGACTGGGAAGACAGCCAGGGCCATCAGGGACATGTGCCTGGAGAAGGACACCCTGGGCCTCTTCCTGCGAGAGGGCTCGGCCTCCACCGAGGTCCTGAGGACGGAAGCTGAGCAGTGCAAGGTGAGATTGGATAGATTGGATTGGATACTGGGGAAATTCCTACATGGAAAGGGCTGTCCAGCCCTGGCACAAGGGTAGAATCCCCATCCCTGGGCGGATTTAACATCCGTGGGGATGTGGCACTTGAGGACATGGGTTAGGGGTGGCCTTGGTGTTACTGGGGGAATGGTTGGACTCGATGATCTCAGAAGGCTTTTCCATGATTCCATGATAAGCATCCTAACAGTTCAGTGCAGATTCAACCTTTCCCCTGGGATACTCCTCCTTGTTTTCTCCCTGGGTGGAAGCCCCAGAGCTGATTGTGTTTCTGCCACAGAACCTGGAGCTGAAGGATCTCCTGCCCTATGGCTTTGCCATCCACCACGCCGGGATGACCCGCGTGGATCGGACACTGGTGGAGGATCTGTTTGCTGACAAGCACATTCAGGTGAGCCAGGAGCACTTCCAGGAGGATTCACAGCTTTAGCCAGAGCAGACTCTTCACAAAAAACACACAGTCTATGTTTTCCAATGGTCTTTCTGGGGCAAAATCCTGAGGATCAAGGGTAGCCAACGCCATCTCGCTCTGCTGCTGGAGGCAGCTTTGACTTTCCTGAAGAACAGGATCAAAATACCATTTGATCAGGAGAAGAGAGGGCAGGTATTTCTACCCTTGGCCTGGCTGATTTTCCTGAACAATAGGAATAAAATAGGTAAAACGGATGTGGCCAGGAAGGGAGAGGCCAGGAATTTCAAGTGATTTCAGCCACAGCTCTGTCCCAGAGCTGGTTCCTCCTCAAATGCCACTTGGGCAAAACCTCATCCAAAGTTTCCTGGCCGTAGGATAAATGGAAGGGTTTTTTTTTGGTTTCTCAGAAAATTTGGGTAAAGGTTCCTCTGTTCACCTGCCCTTTCATTCTCAGCTGTGAAGACGGTCCCATTTCCCAGTCTTTATCCCTTTTGTTCTTGTCTGGAGTTGGGCCCAGCATTTAGATCCATGTTTTCCTTGGGAAGAGGTTTGTGCCTGGCTTTGATCCCTGTTTTTCCCTGCAGGTGCTGGTCTCCACAGCCACCCTGGCCTGGGGGGTGAACCTTCCTGCCCACACTGTCATCATCAAGGGGACTCAGGTGTACAGCCCAGAGAAGGGGCGCTGGACTGAGCTGGGAGCCTTGGACATCCTCCAGGTGTACTTCTGGGAACAAAGAAACCCCCAGGACCCTGGGGCAGGATTTTCCCATCCTCAGATCCTACATTTAAAATCTTTGTGTCTACTCCATGTGGTCACTCCCTTTCCTATCAGACAGTCCCAGTGTTCTGGACAAATAATTCCTCCATAATTCCTTGCTCAGACACATCTGAGCTATTTCTGTGTCCCCTACCAGCTGGAAGTAGCAACAGGCTGAGCAACCTGGCAGGAAAACCCCAGAACATGGCAGCAAGGAGAAATTCCTTGTTTGATGGTTGGATTTGATGATCTTGGAGATGTTTTCCAACGAAAACAATGGAATTCCAAAGCTTTGATATTTTGCTGACCTCATTTTACCATTTTCAGATGCTGGGACGTGCTGGGAGACCCCAGTACGACACCAAAGGAGAGGGAATTCTCATCACATCCCATGGTGAGCTCCAGTATTACCTGTCCCTGCTCAACCAACAGCTCCCCATCGAGAGCCAGATGGTGTCAAAGCTCCCAGACATGCTGAATGCAGAGACCGTCCTTGGGAATGTCCAGAATGCCAAGGTGAGTGGGAATCTCTGCTTTCCTCAGGGATTTGTGCCCTTGGTTGGCACCCAGTGGGAACTGGCAGGAGATTTATGAGAGATTTGGAGCCATGGAATTACTGGGTGGGGAATCAGGCGTGGACTGGATGCTTCTGTCACTCAGAGCGAAGTTTTCCATGTGGAAAAGGACACTCAGGGAAAAATCCGCATATGGAGGCTGGGGGTTTTTTTGGATTTTAATTCCTTAATATTCTTCTGGTGCTGGGAAGGAGCTGTGGGTGGTCCTGCTGCACTTCCAGGCTCTGGTTTAGTGTGAACCAGTGGAATCAAGCCAGTATCAGACTCTGTGTCAGATCTGGAGCACCCAGCTCTGAGCTGGAACATCACCTGTACTTTCCAAGGGCTGTGTTCACGGGATGATGTTGGTGTTCCCTCAGGATGCAGTGAACTGGCTGGGCTATACCTACCTGTACATCCGGATGCTGCGCTCCCCAACCCTCTATGGAATCTCCCATGACGACCTGAAGGCAGATCCGCTCCTGGATCAGCGGCGCTTGGATCTGGTGCACACTGCGGCCCTGATGCTGGACAAGAACAACCTGGTGAAGTACGACAAGAAAACTGGGAATTTCCAGGTGAGGCAGCCCCTGGGGAAGGCACTGGGAGCCAGCAGAGCATCCCCTGGTTCAGAGAATGGATATGGTTAAACATGGATCCCAGGGAATGCTGCTGGCCATGTCTGTGGTTTCAGGGAGCTGGCACAGGATAACACCTGGCCCTGGGATAACACCCGACCCTCAAACCTGCTTTGTGTTTGCTGCTGCCTCCCGGGCAGATTTCCATTCCTGTTGCTGAGAAAAGCTAATTAGGCACCAGGAAAAACAGCTTTCCTGGGAAATCAAGTATCAAGAAAAGCAGCTTTCACAGGATGTTTGCAGCCTGGGAGTTTTTCCTGGAGCCATTTTCCCTGCTGCAGCATTGTTCCCATCCAGCCTGTGCCAGGAGCAGTTGCAACCTGTGTCCCTCCCTTGTCCCACCAGGTGACGGAGCTGGGCCGCATTGCCAGCCACTACTACATCACCAATGAGACCGTGCAGACCTACAACCAGCTCCTGAAACCTACCCTGAGCGAGATTGAGCTCTTCCGAGTCTTCTCCCTGTCCTCAGAATTCCGGAACATCACTGTGAGGGAGGTATGGAGCCAAACAACAACAAAACAACAGGAGAGCTGGAAGCAAAAGAAGATGAGGGTCCCAGAGTGGTCAGGGAGAAAGATGGAAGGATGTGGGATCAATCCTGCTTTTTTTCCCCCAAAGAAGTAGGATGCGATGTGTATTTGCAATAGCTGATCCGTATTTTTCTAGTATTTTCCACAGTGTTTTCCATCCGGGTCTTTTCTGATTGATTTCTCTCATCCTCTGTCACCCCAGTCTGTGTTCATAGGGTGTGCATTCCTTGACTTCAGGGTGTGCATCCTTGACTTCAGGAAGTGCATCTCCAGTTTCAGGATATGCATCCCTAATTTCACATTTTTTTTAATGCCAAAATCTGGCTGGAAAAGCTCAGGGAAGGAACATGTTTGTTTTTACTCTGAGGCCTTTCTTGGAAGCATCACCCTGTGAGGGAGCAGGTTAAACAAATAAGGAAAAACATGATTGTGAGGAAAAGATTCCTATGAATAAGAGGAGCAATGAGAGACACAGAATATAGAATATATAGAATATAAAATATTTTTAATACTGGGAAGTATTCTTGATCTTCTACTTCTTTCCAAGTGATTCCAAGCTGGAAATTGGAATCTTCAGAAATTCCTAGGAGAGGAAAAGACTGATGAGCAAAACAGACATGAGCCTGTTTCCTGGGAAACAGGATAAAATACTTAGGAATTATTTCTCTAGAATTCATTTCTCGTCAGACTTTTTTTTAGTAAGGGGGATCTGAAATTGGTGAGTTTAATTTCTTCAGGAGTTGCAATTCTCCTGTTCCTCCCCCTTTCCAAGTCATGGCTTGAGCTCTTCTGTAGGGAATGTTTGCTTGGAAGGACCTCAGAAGAACTCCAATCTCTCTTCCACTGGAACAACCCCCTCCCAGCTTTGTGAAGGCAGGAAAAGTGTCCAGACAAGGCAGAGAAAAGTGGGGAAAATATGTGAAATCTGCCTGTTCTGAGTGGAACGGCCCCAGGACACGGATTCTGGTGCTGCAGAGACAAAGCAGAGCTTTCCCTGAGGGACCATGTCATCCCTCCTGCCTTGTTTTCCTGCAGGAGGAGAAGCTGGAGCTGCAGAAGCTGCTGGAGCGAGTTCCCATCCCAGTGAAGGAGAGCATTGAGGAGCCCAGTGCCAAGGTGAGCCCTGGAGGGGCTTCTCCACCTGTCGAGAGGGGAGCAGGATCCTTGGGAGAGCTGGGATAGCAAATTCCCCCCAGGGCAAGGAATTCTGTTCCCTTCCCTCTGTGGGACATCCTGGATGTGTCTGGAATGCTCAAAGAGCTTCAAGGTGTTCCGTGTCCCTGACTGGGGACAGCCAGTCCCATTGGTCACTGCTGTCCTACCATGTCCATCCCAATCCACTGGGATTGGGCACCAAGAGGGGAGCTAAGAAGAGGGAATCAGGTACCAGGAAAAGCAGCTTTCCCAGGATGTATCTTGAGAGGTTGTCCTTGTCCTTCCCAGATCAACGTGCTCCTGCAGGCCTTCATATCCCAGCTGAAGCTGGAGGGGTTCGCCCTCATGGCTGACATGGTATATGTGACCCAGGTGAGGAGTGAGTGTGTTCCCTTAGGATCTGTCTAATCCCACAACTCTTTCCACCTCAGACATTGAGTTTATGGTCAAAAATGCCTCTGGAAATCAGAGCTGGGAGTGATGGGAAGGTGTAATTCCTATCAGGATGGAAATAAGATCTTCATGGGTTTGGAATCACAATAATTAAGTGGCTACCCCTGGATCCCTGGAAGTGTCCAAGGCCGGGTTGGACGGGGCTTGGAGAAACCTGGGACAGTGGAAGGTGTCCCTTCCCATGACAGGGGGTGAAACTGGATGAGTGTTAAGGCCCCTTCCAACCCAAACAATTCCATGAGTATTAGCTGGTCAGGAACTGGGGTGGGAAGAAAGGAGGGGTGGGATGTGCTGACCCAGAGCTGCTCCATGCCCACAGTCAGCCGGGAGGCTCATGAGAGCCATCTTTGAGATCGTCCTCAACCGGGGCTGGGCCCAACTCACCGACAAGACCCTCAACCTCTGCAAGATGATTGACAAGCGCATGTGAGTGAGGAGGTCTGGGGAGGTCCCGCTTCCAGGCTTCCAGGGGTTCCTGTGTCTGATCAGTGTGTCCCCATAGGTGGCAATCCATGTGTCCCCTGCGCCAGTTCAAGAAGCTGCCTGAGGAGGTGGTGAAAAAAATTGAAAAGAAGAATTTCCCCTTTGAGCGACTCTATGACTTGAACCACAATGAAATCGGTACTGAGGCACAGGAAGGGGCTGCATATTTCCACCCATGATTCCATGTTTTGACACAGAGATTGGGGGGGCTAGTTCCTGGTGAGGGTCTTGGTACAGCTGGAGGAGGGCAGAGGCTTCATCCTGGTGCCTTCCAGCTGCTGTGTTTGTTTGGAATCCTCAGTTTGGGAGCTGTGGTCACCCTGTCCCCTTTTTCTTGCAGGAGAACTGATCAGGATGCCCAAAATGGGCAAAACAATCCACAAATACGTTCATCTGTTCCCCAAACTGGAGCTGTCGGTTCACTTGCAGCCCATCACCCGCTCCACCCTCAAAGTGGAGCTCACCATTGCTCCCGACTTCCAGTGGGATGAGAAGGTGAGTTCTGCCCCCAAAAATCATCAGGATGACCGGGAAAAGGGGGAATTCTGGGGCTGGGTTGTGAAAATCATGAGGGAAAATACTCAGATGGAAAAAGTGCATTTTAGGGGGCTTGGTTGTGAAAATGATCAGGGTAAATACCCTGTTTGCTGGAAGAGGGGCATTTTTGGGTTTGGGTTGCTGTGGGACAGCTGCAGGTTGTCTGGACCTGTCTGGAGCTGTGCCCTGAAGGTGAGATCTGTCCCTGCTCAGGTCCACGGCTCATCTGAGGCCTTCTGGATCCTGGTGGAGGATGTGGACAGTGAGGTGATCCTGCACCACGAGTACTTCCTGCTGAAATCCAAGTATGCCCAGGACGAGCACCTGGTGACCTTCTTCGTGCCCGTGTTTGAGCCGCTGCCCCCCCAGTACTTCATCCGGGTCGTCTCTGATCGCTGGCTCTGTACGTCCCCTCACCCTAGTGCTTTCCCCAGGAGGCTCAAGGGGTGATTAATCCCCCCTCTGAATGCTTTTCTGGAGGAAAAACCTCCTGGAATCCAAATGACAACAGAACTGGAGGATCCCCTTGACAGTGGGAGCCCAGGGATAGAGCTGTGGGAGTGGGTTTGGAGGGGAAAATGTTTGTGCAGGGGGAAGAGGGAGATGTGGAAAGGAATATATGAAAATATATTTTTATGTATAGAGATGGAGCCACGGGAGTGGTTTTGAAGGTGAAAATGTGATTTTGTGTGTGTGACAGCCTGTGAGACCCAGCTGCCCGTTTCCTTCCGGCACCTGATCCTCCCAGAGAAGTATCCCCCCCCCACGGAGCTGCTGGACCTGCAGCCCCTGCCCGTGTCGGCCCTGCGGAACAGCGCCTTCGAGAGCCTCTACCAGGACAAGTTCCCCTTCTTCAACCCCATCCAGACCCAAGGTGGGTGTTTCCCCTCCTTCAAGCTGCCCCCAGGCACCATCCAGCCTTTTTTTGTGGGATTTGTCCATGTGAAGTCAGGAATTTCATAACAAATGGAGTATCCCTCAACCACTTGGAGCCTGAGAGGTTTGATGGCTCAAAATCTTCCTGCAGAGGATCTTTGTCACATTCCTGAAGCAGCAGGTTTGCTCCCAGATGCTGTGCCCAGACTTTTCCAGCTCTGCTGCTTGCAGGGATGAAGTTGGGAGCTTCCCTCATGGAGTTTCCCTGCCTGGAGTGGGGAATTCCCTCTCGGGAGCTCCTGTCATGGAGTAGAACCTGTTTTGCTCAGTGAATCCTGAGCTAAAACTCCTTAAACAGGCTTTTCTGGACCTCCTCTTATGCAGACTGGATCCAGAGCATGTTTTCCTGTCCTGTTCCCATAAATCCATGGGGATTTTCACTGAACTGGTTGTTGCTGTGTCCCCAGTGTTCAACACAGTTTACAACAGCGATGACAACGTGTTTGTGGGAGCCCCCACAGGAAGTGGGAAGACCATCTGTGCTGAGTTTGCCATCCTGAGGATGTTGCTCCAGAATTCCGAGGGACGCTGTGTGTACATCACTCCCATGGAAGCCCTGGCAGAGCAGGTGGGTCCAACATCCTGGGAATACCTGGGGCCTTATCCCAGCTTAGATTTCCATCCTCATCTCCTATTTCATTTTCCTCATCCCTTTTTTTGCTGTCACAACCCTTGGGATAAGTTCAGAGTTATCTGATTATTTGTGTCCTCCCTGAGGGAGCAGAGGCACCATCCCACTGCCAACCTGCTCATCAGGAATTTGGTAGGAATTGGAGGGTAACAACAACATCCTTCACACTTTTTGGCAGGTTTTCATGGACTGGTATGAGAAGTTCCAGGAGCGCCTCAACAAGAAGGTGGTTCTGCTGACAGGGGAAACCAGCACTGACCTGAAGCTGCTGGGAAAAGGGAACATCATTATCAGTACCCCAGAGAAGTGGGACATCCTGTCCCGCCGCTGGAAACAGAGGAAGAATGTCCAGAACGTGAATCTGTTCATCGTCGATGAAGTGCACCTGATTGGGGGGGAAAATGGGGTGAGCTGGGGAGGGGAGAAAGTGCTGCTCCTTGGGGGATGCCCCTCGTGGGGGGTGGATTGGTGCTGTGTCTAGTCTGGATCAGCTTTTCCTGCTGGTAATGGGGTGGATTGATCCTGTATCCAGGTCCAATCAGCTCTCCTTGCTGGCAATGGGGTGGATTGATGCCATATCCAGTCTCAGCTCAGCTTCCCCAGCTGGGAATTCCCCTTTGGTTGGCGTAGGAGGTCTGTGTCCCTTGGGAAGCTTAGGAAGGGCATCCCCTGGGATCTCACACCCGTTGCCCAGCTGGGAGCTCTCTGTGTCCCCATTCCCACTCCAAGGTGTGTCCCCACAGCCCGTGCTGGAGGTGATCTGCTCCCGGATGCGCTACATCTCCTCTCAGATTGAGCGGCCTATCCGCATCGTGGCCCTCAGCTCATCCCTGTCCAACGCCAAGGACGTGGCCCACTGGCTGGGCTGCAGTGCCACCTCCACCTTCAACTTCCACCCCAACGTGCGCCCCGTGCCCCTGGAGCTGCACATCCAGGTAAGGCTGGGAATGGCACCTGTGTGCCACCTGTCCCTGGAAGGGGATGGTGCCTTGGGATTGTTGTTAATTCTTCTTGTTGTTAATAATCCCTTGGGATTGTGTTAGTTCCTGTTAATGTGAATTCTTGTCTCATTGATTCTTGTTAGTAATCCTTTTGGGATGGATTAGAGTGAAAGGACACTGAATTTGGGGGTTATAAGTAAATAAATAAATTAATACAAATATAAAGTGTAATTAATTATATTATTTTGGATTGTTATGTATTAATGCAATTATTATTGCCTTCTTTGCTCTGACACACAACCCTTGTTCCCAAAACTAAGATATCTCCTAGTCCACATTAACTAATCACTGATACAGGTAATTAAGGCAGCTGGCACAAGACTATTAATATATTTTATAATGTGGTTATGATGTGATTATGTGATTATAATGTGACTGCAATGTGATTATAATATAATATCTGTGTTTTAAAGAAAATATAACTGGTTTGGTGACTCTCCCTGGGCAGGGCTTCAACATCAGCCACACGCAGACGCGGCTGCTGTCCATGGCCAAGCCTGTGTACCACGCGGTCATGAAGCACTCACCCAAAAAGCCCGTCATTGTCTTCGTGCCCTCCCGCAAACAGACCCGGCTCACGGCCATCAACATCCTCACCACCTGTGCCTCGGATGTGCAGCGCCAGAGGTGGAGACACGGGGGGGGGGGGGACATGGGGGAACAGGGGGCACCTGGGGGGACATCACAGGGGCACTCACACCCCAGCGAGGGACTGGAGCTTGTCCAGGGAAGGGGACAGAGATGGGGAAGGGGCTGAGGCAGCTGGAGGTCTCTGCCTGGAGAAAAGGAGGGAACAGTTGGACTCGGTGACCTTAGTGGGTTTTTCCAATCCAAACCATGACATGGTTCCCGGGCAGGTTCCTGCACTGTGCGGAGAAGGACCTGGTGCCATACCTGGACAAGCTGAATGACAACACCCTGAAGGAGACGCTGGTGAACGGGGTCGGGTACCTGCACGAGGGGCTCACGGCCATGGAACGGCGTGTGGTGGAGCAGCTCTTCAGCTCTGGTAAGGGGTGAGGTGGGGACAGGGCTTGGAACCCTTTTCCTTGGAGCTCAGCAGTGCCCAAAGTCTTGGGACTGGAGATGACACCTTCTCCAAGCTTTGTGGCACTTCTAACGGAGACCTGAGAGCCCCTTCCAGAGACTAAAGGGGCTCCAGGAGCTGGAGAGGGACTTTGGACAAGGGCCTGGAGGGACAAGACAAGGGGGAATGGCTTCCCACTGACCTAGGGCAGGGTTAGATGGGATGTTGTGAAGGAATTCTTCCCTGTGAGGATAGGGAGGGGCTAGAATGGAATTCCCAGAGCAGCTGTGGCTGTGCCTGGATCCCTGGAAGTGTTCAAGGCCAGGTTGGACAGGCCTTGGAGCAACCTGGGATAGTGGAAGGTGTCCCTCCCCGTTGCAGGGGGTTGGAACAGGGAGGTCTTTAAGGTCTCTTCCAACCCTAACCATTCCATGATTCCATGATCCTCTACCTCTCACATCCAAAAAATCTGCCATCTTAAACATCACCCTCCACCCTTCCTGCCCCTTCCAGGCGCAGTCCAGGTGATGGTGGCCTCCCGCAGCCTGTGCTGGGGCATGAACATTGCGGCCCACCTGGTGATCATCATGGACACCCAGTACTACAACGGCAAGATCCATGCGTGAGTGGAGCCCCACAATCCCACGGGGCCTCATCCCTGCCCAGGAGGATCCCTGGGAGCTCTCCATGGAGCTCTGCTCACCCTCTGTCCCTGCCTAGGTATGTGGATTACCCCATCTACGACGTGCTGCAGATGGTGGGCCACGCCAACCGCCCACTGCAGGACGACGAGGGCCGTTGTGTCATCATGTGCCAGGGGTCCAAGAAGGTGAGTGAGGGTTGGAGCACATTCCTGGTCTTCAGATATCTTCCTAGGGTGTGGAGGCAGATGTTTCTCTCCCAGCTGATAGATAACGCTCACTCAGAGCTGTGGAGGTGACCCAAACCCTCCCAGAGCACTGCAACCTGGGAGTTGCTCTGGGATTTTTCTCTGACCTTCCATCCTGCCCTGGCTGTAGGATTTCTTCAAGAAGTTCCTGTATGAGCCCCTGCCAGTGGAGTCCCACCTGGATCACTGCATGCATGACCACTTCAATGCCGAGATCGTCACCAAGACTATCGAGAACAAGCAGGATGCAGTGGATTATCTCACCTGGACCTTCCTGTACCGCAGGATGACCCAGAACCCCAACTACTACAACCTGCAAGGTGGGCAGAGAGGGTTGAGGGTATCAGGGACCCTCTGCCTGTGGGCTCTGCAGCTTTTTTGCCCTTCCTGGAAAGTCTCTGAGCTATGCTGTACCCACAGGTGTGTCCCACAGGCACCTCTCGGATCACCTGTCCGAGCTGGTGGAGCAGACTCTGAGTGACCTGGAGCAGTCCAAGTGCATCAGCATCGAAGATGAGATGGATGTGGCTCCTCTGAACTTGGGCATGATCGCTGCCTACTACTACATCAACTACACCACCATAGGTGAGGGCTCCCCAGGGACAGGCACCAAACCTGCTCTCCATCCCTGATCCAGTGCTGCAGGTGATGGAGAAGGTGCTGTGGGTGTGTAAAACTCCATCCTTTTACCTCTTTTCTCTGAAAAATATCAGTGTTTTCATGCTGTCTCCACTCCTCTCTTCCCCAGAGCTCTTCAGCATGTCCCTCAATGCCAAGACCAAGGTGAGAGGGCTCATTGAGATCATTTCCAATGCCGCCGAGTATGAGAACATCCCCATCCGGCACCACGAGGACAATCTGTTGCGCCAGGTGAGCCTCAGGGGGGAATTTCTTCTTGGAAAGGGTGGTCAGGCATTGGAAGGTGCTGCCCAGGGAGGTGGTGGAGTCCCCATCCCTGGAGGTGTCCAAGGAATGACTGGATGTGGCACTTAGTGCTCTGGGATGGGTGACAAGGTGGGGATTGGTCACAGGTTGGACTCTATGACCTTGGAGGTCTCTTCCAACCTAATTAATTCTGTGATTCTATGATCTCAGTGCTCTTTCCTGTCCTAATTAATGTTGTGATTCCAAAAGGTGGTTTCTCTGAATCACCCCAGGGATGGAATTTTCCATGTTTTCAGAGTAAAGCACTGATGGGTTGATGATTTCTCCCCACAGCTGTCCCAAAAGGTCCCCCACAAGTTGACCAACCCCAAATTCAATGATCCCCACGTCAAGACCAACCTGCTGCTCCAAGCCCACCTGTCCCGGATGCAGCTGAGCGCGGAGCTGCAGTCAGACACCGAGGAGATCCTCAGCAAGGTGGGGCTGGGGGACCCACCAAAACCACTCTGTCACTGCCCTCCACAACTGGACAGGGGAGAGAAGATACAGGGAAAGGTCCATGAGTTATGATAAGGACAGGGAGAGATCCCTCATTAATCACCTCCATGGGCAAAATAGACTTGAATGAGGGTAGGAATTGAATTTATTACCAACCAGATCAGAGCAGGATAATGAAAAGTTAAATAAGTCTTCAAAAAACACTTTCCCCTCACCCCTCCCTCCTTCCCAGGCTCTGCCTCCTCCCTCCAGAGATGGGAATGGGGGTCACAGTCAGTTCATTCCACGTTGTTCCTGCGGCTCTGCAGGGCTGCTCCTTTCACACATTCTCACTCTACTCCTCCCTGCACCCAATTCCATCTGTGCTGTAAATTTTTCCTTCTTAAACATGTTATCCCAGAGGTGTCACTGTCATTCCTGCTGGGCTCAGCTTTGGCCAGCAGTGGGTCCATCCTAGATCTGCTGGAATTGGCTCTGCTGGACATGGGGGAAACTTCTGGCAGCTTTTCACTGAATCCAACCCTGTAGCCCATCTGCTCCCAAACCCTGGGCACACCAACCCACCCCTCCATATTTCTGTCTCCACCCCGTGACCCGTCCCTGTCCCCCATGTCCAGGCGATCCGGCTGATCCAGGCCTGCGTGGACGTGCTGTCCAGCAATGGGTGGCTGAGCCCGGCTCTGGCTGCCATGGAGCTGGCCCAGATGGTCACCCAGGCCATGTGGTCCAAGGACTCCTACCTCAAACAGCTGCCTCACTTCACCTCAGAGCACATCAAGCGCTGCACAGACAAGGTAAATCCTGGTGGGAGGAGCACCAGGGTCCTGCCCTCAGAGTGCCAGGAAGCTCCAGGCTGAAAAAAATCCCTCTTTGCAGGGTGTGGAGAGCGTGTTTGACATCATGGAGATGGAGGACGAGGACAGGAACGCGCTGCTGCAGCTCTCAGATGCTCAGATCGCCGATGTCGCCCGGTTCTGCAACCGCTACCCCAACATCGAGCTGTCCTATGAGGTTGTGGACAAGGACAGCATCCGCAGGTGGGTGGCCCTGGGGTCCCTCCAGCTGGGTGGGATTTAAGGTCCCTCCAACCCCAACCATTCCATTATTCTGTGGTTCTATTCCTGCAGTGGAGGGCCCGTGGTGGTGCTGGTGCAGCTGGAGCGCGAGGAGGAGGTCACAGGGCCTGTCATCGCGCCCCTGTTCCCACAGGTATGGTGACACCAAGGTGGCAGGTTGGGGGGGGGGAATTGTCCCCAAATCTCACCTGTTTGCTCCTCCCTCCCCCTCAGAAACGTGAGGAGGGCTGGTGGGTGGTGATTGGAGACTCCAAGTCCAACAGCCTCATCTCCATCAAGCGCCTGACTCTGCAGCAGAAGGCCAAGGTGAGTGGGGGGTGGCACCGGGGGTGGCAGTGGGCACCTTCCCTGCTGTCCTCGCTGCCATCCCAATACCTCCCCCTCCCTGCCCAGGTCAAGCTGGATTTTGTGGCTCCTGCCACGGGGACTCACAACTACACATTGTACTTCATGAGTGATGCCTACATGGGCTGTGACCAGGAGTACAAGTTCAGTGTAGACGTGAAGGAGGCGGAAAGCGACAGCGACTCCGACTGATCCTGGGCCAGAGGATCCCCCCAGAGCTCAGCCCTCCACCCCCAACCCCCACAGCGCTCATGTCCCCTCCCTTTGTGTTGTTTCCATGTGTTTTCCACGTGTTTTCCTTTGTTTTTTTAAGGTGTGGATGCTTTGTACAGTGTTTTCTAGGCAGGAGCTACATGACAGCAACTGCAATAAATCCTGGGACCTGACTCTGTGCTGACGGGGTGGGGAGGGGGAAAAGGTGTGACGCCAGACTCGCTGAACTCTGCCTTCACTCTGAGGCTCAACAAGCTCATTAGCAGCACTAATTAGGGCATTTCTGGGAAAACTATGATGATCCCAACACCTCAGTGCTTCCCCCTGGGTGGTCCTGTCCCCTTGTGCCACCTCATCCATATCCAGGGAGCGCCCTGTTGGGTCACTCTGAGGCTTCCAGGAGTGTGAAAGGAAGATCCCAGGTGTGTGATCATGGAATCCTGAAGGCTGAAGAGATTTAAGGATCAAGTCCAACCAGCAACCCAAGAACTGTAACCCCCAAAGCACTTGTGAAAGGAAGATCCAGAGGCCAGGAGCTCATGGATTTATTGGGTGTGGGAAGAGAGGGGAGAAAGTCCTGCTCCAGATCCTGGATCCAACCTGAGTCTGGCACAGCTGTCCTGGCCTCCCACAGGTGAGGAGGAAGAAGCCACGGTGGGCTCAGGGGGACACACAGTGGGGTCTGTCCCCCTCAGCAGCCGTCGGGGCTCTGGTACTTCCAGAAGGCGATGTCCCCATCATCACTGCAGGATGCCAACAGTCCTGGCTCCTTGGGGTTCCAGGCCACCCCGTTGACATCCTGGGAGTGTGCCCGGGGCACGTGGGTGGTGAGGCTGAAGGTGGGCTGGGCCTCCTCCGATGTGGGGCTCTCCTCGAACACCCGGATGGCATCGTCACCACAGGCTGTGGCCAGAGCACCTGTCAGGTGGCACCTGGGGGACATACAGAGAGGATGGGACCTGGGGAGGTGGCTTCTGCAAGGGACAGTGCCCCAGGGAGGTGGTATCTGGAGGAGTCACAGGGAGGGGACGAAGCCTTGGTGATGTGGCACCTGGAGCAATCAGAGGGAGGGACGGGGCCCCAGAGAGGTGGCACCTGGAGGGGTTGTGGGTGTCACCAGGAAGGGACACGGCCAGGGATGCCCCCAATACCTGCCCCTCACCAGGATACATCGTAGATGGTCCTGCTGTGATACCCCGAGAGGGTGCACACACACTTCCAGGTGGGATCAGTGCCACTGCAGGCCACACCTGGAGGGAGGTGAGAGAGCTCAGTTCTCTTTCCCTCCCCTTTTTCCCTTCCTCTTTCCCTCTTTTCTCTCTCCTTCTCCCTCTTCCTTCCTTTTCCCTCTCCTCCCTTTTCCCTCATTTCCCTTTCCTTCCGCTCTCCTACTTCCTTCCCTCCTCCTCTTTTCCCTCTGCCTTCCCTCTTCCTCTCCTTTTGACCCTCTTTCTTTTCCTTCATTACCTCTTCTCTCCTTTTCCCTCTCTTTTCCCTCTTTCTCCCCCCTTTCCCTTTTCCCTCTTCCTCTTTCCTCTCTCCCTTTCCCTCCTCCCCCACTCCTCACCTTCCTTGTTCCCTGGGTGGTACCGGCGCCACACCCGGAGGGTCCTGTCGTCGCTGACTGACGCCAGACGCTCCCCCTCCTTGTCAAAGGCCACAGCCCAGACGGTGGAGTCGTGTCCCTCCAGGGTGGCACAGCACACCCAGTCGTCCTCCTCCTCCCGGTACAGACGCACTGTGTCGTCATAGCTGGCAGAGGCCAGGAGCTGAGGGGGGCACGTATGGGGGCAAAGTGACCTTAAGTCACTCTGGATGGGACCACAGGAGGGACTGGGAAGGGGCAGGGGGATACAGGATGGGACCTGAGGGGACTCTCACCTCCTGGCTCGGGTGCCACACCACATGCTTCACATCCTGTGTGTGGGCATTGAGGACACTCACACACTCGTACTCCTCCTCCTCATCCACTGTGGGGGGACAGAGCAGTTGAGAGGGTCTGGCTGAGCACCCCCTCGGTCCTTCCCAGCTTCCCTCAGCCCCTCCTCACCTTCCCACACCCAGACACTCTTGTCTCTGCTGCACGTGGCCAACAAGGACCCCGAGGGTGCCCAGGCCACCGACTTCACTTCATTCTCGTGCCCCTCCAGGGTGGCCACGCACTGCAGGGGAACAGCAAAAGCTAGGATGGGCTGGAGGGCCCCAGGGAGGCTGGGAGTATTCTAGGGGGAGGGTGTCTCACCTCAAATCCATCCTCCTGCCGCTTCCAGATGCAGGTGGTGCCGTCGAAGCTGGCGGAAGCTAAGTAGGAGCCACAGGGGGACCAGGCGACCCTGCGCACGGTGCGCTGGTGTCCATCCCCCAGCACTGCCCGGCATGTCCAGCTGGAGCCTGGGGAGGGTGGGATGGGACCCCATGGGCACAGGCAAAGCCCCTGCCACCCCAGCCCTGCCCCAGTCACTCCCAGCCTTACCCAGCCCAGGACGGGACCCCCAGACACGGGACACGTCCCCCCAAGCCACGCTTACACAGGCGATGAATCCCGCCCCCAGGAAAGCCGCGCCCACATCAAGCCTGTAACCCCGTCCACTCCTCCTAGCCCCCCACCCTCCCCCGTGGCTCCCCCGCACCTGCACAGCCCCGCACACCCCGGTCCCCCCGCACGCGCCGGTCCCCCCTACCTGAACAGCCCCGCACACCCCGTACCCGCCCAGCCCCGGTCCTTCCTCCCCCTGCCAGCCCCGCACGCTCCGCTCTCCCTCACACCGGCCCGGTCCCGCCCGGCCCGTTCCCCCCGTACCCGCCCGTCCCCACACGCGCACGGCGCGGTCCCCCCCGCAGGAGGCGAGCAGGGCCCCGCCGGGGCTCCAGGCCAGAGCCCAGCAGCGGGACTCGGGGTGCGCGGGGACCCGGCACAGCAGCGACAGCGCCTCGGGCATCGCAGGGACAGCACGGAAGCGGAAACGGCCGCGCCGGAACTGGGGCGGGGACGGGAACGGGCAGGGCCGGGAACCGGGAACGGGAGACGCGGGCGGGGTGCCCGGAGCCGCTGCCGACAGGGGCCGGGGCTGTATCGGGGGGTCCGGGGC
Source organism: Empidonax traillii (assembly GCF_003031625.1). NCBI lineage: Eukaryota > Metazoa > Chordata > Aves > Passeriformes > Tyrannidae > Empidonax > Empidonax traillii. The sequence goes on from NW_020956522.1 coordinate 127,948, forward strand.
CGCTGTGGAGACCCCGGGCCGGTGTCGGGTGATCCAGGACCGGTGTCGGGGGCCCGGGGCCGGTATCGGGGACGCGGAACCGCTGTTGTGGGGCCGGAGCCACTGCCGGTGAACCCGGACCCGTTGCCGCTTGTCCCGGTGCCCGTGGGCCCGCTGCCAGTGGTCCCGGGCTCGCAGCCAAGTGTCCCGGAGCCACTGCCGGGGGTCGAGAGCGGGGGTCGGGCGTCCCGTTCCCGGTGTCCCCGGTGCCCGCCGCGATGTACGCGCCGGGCGGGCCGGCGGGGCCGGGCGGGAGGCGGCGGAGAGGCGCGGCGGGGCTGCCGAAGCAGCCGGAGCGGAGCTTGGCGTCGGCGCTGCCCGGGGCTCTGTCCATCACTGCGCTCTGCACCGCCCTGGCTGAGCCCGCCTGGCTCCGCATCCACGGCGGCACCTGTGCCCGCCAGGAGCTGGGGGTGGCCGATGTGCTGGGCTACGTGAACCCCGAGCTGCTCCGAGGTGAGACCCCTTCGGCCCCTTCCATCCTTCTCCATCCCGTGCCATCCTCTTCACCTCCTTCTATCCTGCTTCCATCCCTCTCTGTCCCCCTTCCATCTCACTTTCCATTCTCCTCCATCCCCTGTCCTCCCCCTCCATCTCCTTTCAACCCCTCTGTCCTCCTTCCATCCCTCTCCATGCCCTCCATCCCTTTCCATCTCCCTCTGACTCCCTTCTATCCCCCTCCAAATCCTCCTGTTCCCTTCCACCAACACCCACGGCCCCACTGTACAAATCCAACTCCAGGTATAAAATCCTGGAATGGTTTGGGTTGGAAGAGGGTATAACTCCATGGGTTTAACTCCACAGGCACCTGCATTCCATGTCTATTTTCCTGGTTTTGGTTACCTGTGGCCCTTGGAGAGGCCCCTTCCCACCTGTTTTTCCAGCATTACTCACTCCCCTCAGGCACGAATGGAGCTCATTCCCAGCATGTCTCACAGTGGCACATGTTCATTAGCACTAATGAACACGATATTTAAAAGAATATTTGGTCCAATTTATTAAAATCTGTGATGGTTTGAGGGGGGGAAGGTGTTACAGCCCCTTTCCCTGTCGTGAACCTTGTGGAATCTGGGGGGTTCTGGTTTTAATTCTCAAGGATCTAGGCAGGATCAGAGCAGGGGGAAATTGGGTGGAAAAGAGGGTTTTTTGGGTGCTCACCCCTGTCCCTCTCTCCCAGATTATTGCATGAACCCGCAGACGGTGCTGCTGCTCCGGGTCATCGCTGCCTTCTGCTTCCTGGGAATCCTGTGCAGCCTCTCGGCCTTTCTGCTCGATGTGTTCGGCCCCAAACACCCAGCGCTGAAAATCACCCGGCGCTACGCCTTCGCCCACATCCTGACAGGTACAGCCAGGAATTCTGCAGGGAAATCCTCACAGGTACAGCCAGGGAATTCCAGCTGGGAATTCCTGCAGGGAAAGCCTCACATTTTTGGTGGATTTCTGGCTGGGTTTCGGGTGTTTGTCACCGTGTTTCACCCCAAGCTCTGCCCTTCCCCACATTCCTGTTCATCCCAAACCACCCTGTGACTGATTTTTCTCCCATTTCTTCCCGTTTTCCCTGTCTCTCCCAGTGCTGCAATGTGCCACCGTCATCGGGTTCTGCTATTGGGCATCAGAGCTGATCCTGGCGCAGCAGCAGCAGCACAAGAAGTACCACGGCTCCCAGGTCTACGTCACCTTCGCCGTCAGCTTCTACCTGGTGGCGGGGGCAGGGGGGGCCTCGATCCTGGCCACGGCTGCCAACCTCCTCCGACATTATCCCACCGAGGAGG
>NW_020956523.1:0-1749 GCF_003031625.1 Empidonax traillii
GGGCTCCGTCCTCACCGCATATCGCCCTGCGGTTCAATTCTTCTCAATTCCTCAGGGAATTATCTCCGATCCCTCAATGGGGATCAAGTCCAATTTGACTCCATATCAGGGTGGGAGTCTCGTCGATATTAATCGTGGTCCCTCGTGGTCCGTAACACTCGGAGGTCACCATTTGTTGTATTAAATATGAGGACGGCCAAGTAAATAAAACTGGGCACCAGATGATGATGGCCTAAATTCAGCTTTATTCTCTTTATCCAGAATATTACATTGTCTTCCCACAACTGCACACACACACTGTCTCCTAGAATCTTACATACTAACACTATTCTTAGCTCTATTATCTATATTTACCACTAGACTTCACATATGATTGGATGTTCACCTCTTATTTACATTCTTTTCCATGTTGTTAGGCTCTGTGGCCTTGCTGCATCCTCCGACAGTGTTGGGAACTCAGCAAATCTATTATGAGGTCTGAGATTCTCCCTTAATCTACACCTCCATTAGTGTCAGACCTCTTAAATCTATTGCTGTAGTCTCATCCACTGTCAGGATATTTGGAGATCATGGCACTATTCACCTACTTCTGAGGTGGGAGGAATAATCACATTTGGCAAAGTTTCCTCATGCCAGGGCAGCATGTTTAAAATTCCTAAGCACCACAACTGTGGTCTTATCACAGTATTACTGAACCTCAGTTTTCAATCTAGCTTCTGAGAAAATTCTGCTATATTTTATCTTTGAGAAAAGAAATCTACCATAAAACAAATCTCTTGGTTAATGAAACCAACAACTGGTAAATATAAATAGTTCCTGGGCTCTGAACCTCAAATTTCTGTTCCCATCTCAGGAGTATGGCTAAAAGGTGGTTATTTGACTTCTAGCTGAAAAAAAATACAGAGAAAGTGAGAGCTGAAGCTCAAATAACAGAAGGCCTATGAGTTTCAGTAGCTACATCCACAGTTCATTCAGGACCTCATGTGCTTATAGTTACAATATTACCTCTTCCAATAAAACAAATTTAGATAAAGGTGTAAAAAAAAAAAAAAAAGAAAAAAGAGATTGAATTTGGTGGGTTTATTAGATTTTTAAGTTCATATTACCTTGCACACCTGCTTTTGAAAGTATGAAAATTATTAGGCTATTATGTCTGGAATGTGATTTCTGTTCATTAAAGTATTTGGGAATTGTAATGAAAGTTTCTCATGAAAGTTTAATGGAGGAATGTTAGCTGGAAGTGCTGAGATGTAGCAAATGATGCTGCAGAACTTGAAAGAGAGAAGAGGCTCTATTAAGTACATAGAAATCTTTTAAAAAGGGTAATGACTGGTTGAAGGTCTTTTAGAAGTTTGTGAGCAAGTTGTTCACAAGAGCAATTTCAAGTTCAATGCGTATTTGTAGGTCAACTTCTATGTAGCATGACACTCTGTCTTACACTCTTGATTTAAAACTCCTTCAAATCCCTGATACTAAATGGCTGGTGTTGCTGTTGAAACAATGTTTGCATTATGCAGCGACTAAACATTTAATATATGGTGTCATCATACTGTGAACTCATAGTAATGCGTTAGAAGTTTGTATCACTGAAAAGTTGTGGTAAGTCAGATCCTAGGGCAATCTTTTCCAGTACCTCACCACATTTATAATGAAGTATTGCTTGTTAACAGCTAGCTTGCATGTCTCCAGTTATTTCAGTCAGACAGAAACTAAAGCATTGAAAAAGATTCTTGTAAGGAGAGTTCCTAA
>NW_020956523.1:2106-84545 GCF_003031625.1 Empidonax traillii
TCATAGTAATGCGTTAGAAGTTTGTATCACTGAAAAGTTGTGGTAAGTCAGATCCTAGGGCAATCTTTTCCAGTACCTCACCACATTTATAATGAAGTATTGCTTGTTAACAGCTAGCTTGCATGTCTCCAGTTATTTCAGTCAGACAGAAACTAAAGCATTGAAAAAGATTCTTGTAAGGAGAGTTCCTAACCTTTAAGCAATTAAAGTAATTGGTGTTCTGCAGTCTTACAGGGCTCTAATGGCTTGAAGGGTGATCTATAATCACTAAGGCATTTCTGATTATAAGATACAGAGCTACACATTCCCTTTCCTTACTGAAAACCATGGATTCCAAAAGCTTGGGAATTTATGACTTTCACAGAGAAAAAAACCCTAACAACCAGACTTAAGTTCATGGACTTACCTGAATGTATGATTTGTACTGTTTTGGAAAATAGTTACATCTTTGTACCTTGAAGAAATGTTCTCCTAATTAAAGAAAGAAATGCCATAGAGCTCAAAAGGAAACAGCAACGACCATTAAACAAGGGCTTTGACACTAACTTATGGGAAAAAGTGTGTGCTGTGATCGACCTATGCAAAACACAATGAAACCTGAAAAAGGAGAGCATGCTTATTTGCACCGAGTCTCAGTTTTCTCAAAATTCCATGGCCAAAAGCACAGTTGCTGTGGTTATTATTGTGTAGTTCAGTATTGGTGATACATCGCAAATCTAAATGTTCATGTACTATGTAATTTCCAATATGTGTGCACAGTTAAAATAGGACTTTGAAATACTTATATGATGTCTTTGGATTTGAAAGAGAACAAAATATAAAGTAAACATTACTCTATCTATCTGTAGAGATATAACACTTGAAATAACCTCCTATATCACTGGTTATTTTTATGAAGCAAAATAGAAAGACCAGTTATGTGCAGTTAAAGTTTTAAAGCTTAAAATTTTAAACTACCATAGCAAATATGTATAAATATTTGAATTGAATAAAAGTTCTCTTATTTTTTTTAAGCTTTGCATTTCCTGTAATTTCTCATGCCCAAGGTCATATTGATTTATGCTTTTTTTAGAAAGTAAGAAAAAAAAAAAAGGGAGAAAAAATATCCCATGTTGTAAAATAAATTAGCAGAAGTACATTTTGTCAATAAAAGCAAATATTAACCAGGAAATTATTATTTTGTCTTCTATAGAATTTTATAAAGAAAAAAAAAATTGAGGGAAAAAAGTCCTCAGATAAAATTGACAAAATGTTATTATAATTTACACTGACAAAAAACCAAATCAGAATTCTTTATCACAAAAATCATAAATTTAAAGTAACCTTTCAGTTTTATCATGATGGGTTGTTAGAAAGATAAAAAAACTGTCAATTTGCTACAGCTTCAAATGTTATTTATACTCTCCAGTCACAAGGAATAGTTCATGTACAAAGTATAATTTTTTCTTTACAAGATTTAAATCAGGACATTAAAATGTAAGAGCATTATCCCATCCTAACGTTAATGAATTTTGCCATTCTGGGTGTGGCTAGCTCTATGGAAGAGTTATTTAAATCCCAAACAAAGATTCTGCACTTAATGGAAATAAACAAACAAACAAACAAACAAGAAACATCAGGCAAGTAAAGCAATCATATTAAAATATAGTTTGTGAAAGCAGAAACCTAACTTGGTTGAACATCTAGTAATTTTAAATAAGTCTATAACATCAAAAGTGTTTTGAGGGTATGAAACTTACTAAAAAATAAAAGTTTTTTGAAAAAACTTATGCCCTAAGTGTTCATACATTGTTACATTGGTCTCTTATCTCCTCTCATTTCCGTTGTTAGAAATTTATATAACCTAAAGATAGGATTCAAGAATTACCCTTAATAATAATTTCTCCCTGTTGGCTACTTTTGCCATGTGTACTTGAGTTAAAAAAGAATAAGTGACTTGAACCTGATGTCACAAAAAAAAATTGGTTTCCTTCATATGTAGATTATTCAACCAATCAGAAGCCTACCATCTCTGTGATATTTGCAACCTGGGCTAATCAGATAAAGAAGTGATAGGGGAAAACAACTTCTCACCTGTCATTTATGGAACTCCTCACTGCAATTTTATTAATTCAACTGTCATTGGCTTCTTTGTATAATGCCTTTTTTTTTTACACAAAATCTACTTTCTCCTTTAATCTACAGAGAAGGGTATTGATTAGATACAATTTAAATGTCATTTTCCAGTGTATGATCTACCACGACTGTACAATGGTGTACAGAATAAGAAGTCAACCATGTTGCAGACATATAAGTCAATAGTTTCCTGGGGAGACAGCCTGTGTACTGCCCATTGCATCACAGCACACTTCTGTCAGCCTTTTTATTGAATTCATCTACTAAGAAATGAGCTTAATGATCTATGTTTTCTTTCTTACCATCAAGCTCCCTGTACATCTTGATGGGTATATTTCATATTTTCCTAGTGTTAATTTTTAAAAAGTTGATTTAATTAAACCCTCTCAATGTGAGAAAAAGCTTTATTTCTTGTGTTCAGTCCAGAAGAAACAGCATAACAAAATGTTTGTTGACACTACAATATCAACATTTTCTTCCAAGACATACCAAACTAAACAGTTTTAGGTAATTTATAAAAGAAAGGTGACAACAAGCTGAAGTGGGAAAATAAATCAAAATGTAATGGACAATACTTTCATTTTCAAAAATGTCCCTGATCATCATGTAATACAGTGTAAGTTGGACTTTGCTTTGCTCAGAAAGCATCACATCGTTGTGAAGAATGTTACTATGTTGGTTAAGAATAGCTACAGCTACAACAGTGTTTTGCCCTACAAAACTTTTGGATTATTTTCTGCATAATTTCAATATGCTCTTTTTAAGAAATACATGCTGAAAAGACAGATGCAAACCATAAGTATATGCAAGAAAAAGTAAATTGTGTATACAACTGGATGAATTCTATTAATAAATAAGTAATTGAAGAATATAATTCAATGAATTGAAATTAATGTGAATTTCTCTCACACTCTACTAACTCTTTCAGATAAATGAAGACTCATGAAATTATGTTATCTTACTGAAGGAAGGGATCTGACTTCTAGTTCAGATGTGGTGACTACTTCTTATCTTGTCAATTATTTATTTGTTCAAGGTGGGACAATTTCACAAGGGAAGATAGTGAGATCATTCTTACAAACAAAATTTCACAGCTATTGTTTATATTTCTATTGTTTATAGAAATATTCAGCTTATATAACTAAGTTCAATACTGCAAGATGCTAAGAACTTTGACCCTAGTCTAAAAAGTATTTTATCTTAAAATACTTGCATAATCTTTTAGAAGTTGATGTGCATAAAATTAAGTACATGCATAAACTCTGTTGTTAAATATGAGGCTATCTAAAGCAGGAGTTGCAACAGTCTGTATAGATTTGTTGCTACAGTGTCATCATGACAGACACAATAGGCATAATTAGGTCTTCTATCATTCGTTTCTTGATCCTTTCTTCTTAAGGTGAATAAATACCTTAGAATAATAAACTAAATTACTTAAAATATCAGAAATAATTACAGCTACTTTTAACTAACATTTCTCAAGGAAGTTTTCCGTTTTCCTGTTGGAAAAGGCAGATCTGGCTTCAGCATTGTGGCTATGGTGAATTTTTGAGTAAAATCTGCCTTCAGCCTTGCTTTACATAGCTGAACCTTTCATCCAAGTCTGAAAGCAAGTCTTGAGAAATGAATAAAACCAGCAAGTCACCTAAAACTCTGATGACAGAATCCATCCTTGCTAAAAGAATGGCAAAATTAATGAACCTTTATCTGTTCATCAAATTTCAAAAAAAAAAAAAAAAATGTGTTGCCAGACAGTAATTCTTCTGAGAGTTCAACAGTATTCAGGAATGATATCCACTGAAAGCTTTGGGAAAAAAAATACACAACTTGTCTCCTGGAACTCCCCTTCCAAGTATATCTTCAGAAATGGTCTCCTGACCCTCTTGACAGCAACCTGCCCACAGAGTAGCATAAGATCAGCTCTGGTAGATTTGCTGTGTGTTTCTGTCCCTTATGTTCTGTTTTTCAAGCTGTTTGAAAATTGCAGTCAGTTTCTATTTTTCTGTTGTTACATCAGCGTTTGAAGACCAACTGCCTTGCCTCTCCATTAGATCACTTTAAAGAGCAGAGGAAACCCCATTGTTTCCTATCTACAAAACCAAGAGCTTCCTTTCATGAAGACAAGAGAAGGGTGAGGAAATTCTTTTACCTTCTCTCTGTTGCCTCAAATCAGTATCTTGTTAGTACCAGTAGGGGCTCTTTGTCTGTGCCAGTAAATAAAGAATTCCCAAGCACTGAGAAAAAATGATGTGGAAAGGTCCACATACATAATTCTAAAGTCTTCTGTCTTCCAAGACATAGAATACTTCTAAACTGTCTTTGAGAATGGTCCCTAGTCGCTTCTGCAACCACCCAAAAGGAGACAAGAATTGTCTTGGAGAAGGCTGTAGTCCCACCAAAGAATCCCATGGACTCTTCTAACACAGTGACAGTGTATTAAAAAATCCAGTGCAGCAGATTATTTCTTGATACTTTTCACTATACTTGTATAGACAAAGCCTTGTCTGTAAGGCAAAAATATTAGACTTTACTTGTTCTCCCAAAAGAAATTGGTTGCTCTGTGTGTTTCCTTACAAACAATTCACTCATAAAATATTCCTTCACTTCATCCATTTCACTTTTCTGCAGTGAAATCATACATTACCTCAGCCTAAGACAGACATTTTAACAAAGCTGAGAAACAAAACTCGGGAAGCTCTAAAGCAGCAATTCTTTTATTCTTGATTCAAATTAATATTTATTCTTTTACATGATAGAATTAGAATGAAAGCTACTTGAAAAGTTGAGGTTAGATCCCTGATTAAGGATTATACATCAATACAGTACAAATTTGATACTCATTAGAATAAGCAGCTTCAGAAAAGGGTAGCAATTCTGGATGTATTCCATTGAGCAATATTTTTTATCTCATTCCATTTGAATTTCACATAGACATAACTTCAGTCTCATTGATCCTCATATCCATCAAACATCAAAAAAGTTATTATTATTTCCAAGTACTCAAGTAGAAAAGAGATTTATTAATCTTGTCAAGTTCATTTATTGCTACATAAGTTTTGATGCCAAAAAAATATTCTATGGTTTAAGTTCTGCTTAGTCTTCTACTGTGAAAACGTACTTTAAAGAATACATTCTATATTTTGTGTTGTGTGGAAGAATTAATAGAATTCAGTCATGTAGAGAGACACAGTTTGAAATGTAATTATAGCAACCATTTAAAGGTGCACAGTACATCTACTGACTTCTCATTTTAACATCATGTTTCTCTGAAGGACTGAAAGGCTGGTCTTTAACCTGTCTATAACCTACTCACTTGTATTTCACAATGTAATCTATTATGCTAATGAATCATTAGTCTTGGCATTTAAATATAGATGGCAGGCATTAAGAATAGCACTACTAAATAGGAGAAATTTTTAAAGGCCAAAAGAGAATTTTGTGCCAACACCAGGTAACACTTTCTAAATTTCCTTCACAATTTCTGGCTCAGATTTACTTTTGGCAATTACCATGTCGCTTGTCTATTTACACCCTTCAAGGTGTGCCACATTGTGGTGGGCAGTGCTGTGTCTCCTTTCAGATGAAAGGTGTAGTTTTAGTCGAAATTTCTTGTGTGCTATCTCAATACCTGAACCTCTACCATGACATTCCTGCCTTCATTTTGCTCCCTCTGTTATCCTGACACAGATATATTGTGACTTTCTTGAGAAGCAGATCGGGCTCCTGATCTTGTTGAAAAATAAGCTTGTCTGGCAGGTCATCTTTTTGTTGATAAATGCAGGTGCACAGGTACTTGTGATAGTACAAAGGAAAGAGCAGCACAGGTCTGGGAGAGAAGAAGAGAGAGAGGACAGGGCATTTAAACTGACCTGCTCAGGAACAACGCTGTATATAAAATGCAGTCACTTTTGATAATACTTTGGAACTCAGGGAGGAAAACTTGTAGGAAATAGCTGAGTTCTAGCTAAGTTAGTAACACTGCAGAAGAGGTATAAAGTTTAAGAAAAATGTACAATAAATAAAAGAGATTGATCAAAGAAAACAACATGTGGAAGGTTGTGAAACACATGGATAAAGTGAGAATTAATAGAAGTCAAGCTGAGTTAGCCTAACAAAGGAAATGAAAAGAAATACAGATAAGCTTTTTTGCTAGATTACTAAAAAGTAGAAATAAAAGATGATAAAATAGAGTAAAGTTAATCAATGTATGACCTCTACTTCAGTGGTTACCTTTCTTTGGTTTTCTCTAAGGGCAGAATAGCTTATACATCTGTTACCATATGGAGCATGAGATACCAGAAACAGAAAGACAGGCATTCAGTTTGGGCATGGGAGAAGACAAGATTGGCAAAATAAATATACACTTTAAAGGTACTAGTTCCTAAAAGTTGATACTTCTACAACATCCATGAGTTCTATTAATGAAATTTAGCACTTCAATGATATAACTTCAGAGTAGTGTGCAATTACAAGGCCAATTTATCCTTTGTCCTTCTTGGTATTTTCACTGGTGTTCAGAGCACAATAGTTAATTAAATTACCTAAACCTGCAAATAAGGGAAGAATTGTCAACACGTAAGTTGTATTCTCAACTGAATAATTATATATTTTATTTCTAATGTTTTACACTCAAAATCATGAACATGGTAATATAGCTGTTGATTTGCATGTCATTTCTCGTAATTATTTTGAGAATAAAATTGAAGCAAGTTCCAAGAATAATTTCTTACCAGTGACAATGAAAGCATCAAAAAAGCATCTTCAGATGACCACCATGTGATGGTAATGTCAAGTACCATAACATGATAGTCTTATACTCACCGAGGTTGAGTAGAAAGTGTTACATCTGGCATCAGGACCCAGAAGTTCATAATTTCTTCTGTAGTGGTTTTGAAAGTCAGATATTAGAAGCTGTTTTCATAGACAATGGTACATATATAAAAAGAAGCAAATCTTCTCTATAAAATGTTTTGTAACCTGTCTTCATATACAAACACACACACACACACACACAGAGATAAACAAAGAAATGCCCCAAACAAACCTTTTAATTAGGTTTCAGCCCTATATCTCATCAAGCATAGAAATATGTAAAAATGTCCTCAGGATTCTATAAATATGTAAATGCTGAGCCCACCCACCTACCCACCCCATACACCACACTAATTAAAAGAAAATGTATTAAGTCAGGAAGTTACATGGTCTATGTCTAACTGCGCATTAAATATTACAGTAAATTTTATTAGAGTTACAAGGTCAAACATTCAAGCTACAGGATGAGGGACTTATCATTTTCTATGAAATTTGAATTTTTCCTTGGATGCAGGCATCTTACAATATAGATTTGTTACACAATCTCTTTTTTTTTTTTTTTTTTTTACGTTAGACCCACTAGACTCTCTCAGGTCACCGAAGAATTACTGCTCACTTACTGAACAGTGTTCTATTTCCTATTGTTCAATGCACAGCCCCCTGCCTTCATTAATTCAGACTATTCAAAATCTGCTCTGAAGACAAAATTAATTTCCTCAGAATCTTTTTATGGTGCTCATCATTACAGCATCTAAGTGTTTCATGAACATTAATACATTTATTTTTACAATGTCCCTGTGAACTGCATAGTTATTACTATCTCCTTTTTATAAATGGAAAACTAAGACATGAGAGATTAATGTAAAATATCCAATAATGTGGGGAATTGTACATTAGCACATGAGGAGGCACTTTTCGCTAGGGCTTAGCAGAGCCAGAACTGATCACTTTCCTATTCATCACTCTAACCAATTTCTTTCTCAGTCTTTATATCAGTCATATCTCAATCCTGCATCTAGTTTCTGATCTCCTACTATCGATTAGGTTACTGATCCCATCTTCAGTTTCCTTACTTACTGAAAGCATCTGTTTGACTAAAAAGGATAGTAGCATCTTTCTGGCTCTGTTTTAGTCTCCCCGTACTCATTTTGTTTAATTGCCTGCAGTTCCTCAGTCTCCCATTTCCTGCTTCCAGATTCCTAAGTTCTCTTTCACTCCTTGCCCTTATTCAATATCTTCTATGGCATGGTTTCTCCTTCCATAAGGAGAAAGAGTGTAAATGGACATCCTTAAGAGTGTAAATGGACATTTAGTTATTTTTTAACTAAAACTGGGAGTAACTGGAACAGGATCTTTTAATTTAAAAATTTTGCCACCTTAATCACAGTAGTTGCTGTCTGCTGTGTTTATAATACTGGATGGCTTTCTTCACAGTACAAATATCCATTGGCAGAATGGATTTTTAAAATTAGAAAATTTTTATATATCTTCAGGCTAAATGGCTACAATTGTTTTCCATTAGCTCTCAGAAACAAAGTGGACCAAGTCTTTGAATGACAAACTGTTACCATATGTTGAGTAGGAACTTTTATTGATAATTTAGTGCTTTCTCTTTCAAATTTTGCAATCGTATACTGCAGAACACAGTATAATGAAACTGGTGCTCCTTGGATAAATTTCTGCCTGAAATACCATTTACCAACATTTTCTTTACTGTCAGATTTCAACCATCTTCCTCACTCAGTAATAAAACAGAGATTGACTGTGACCTGTATTTTGGTTGGTGAATGCAGGATTTTGAGGTTTTAAGTCAACCTTTGTTCACTCACATCTTCTGAATTCCACTCTTTTTCTTTTCCTTGCCTACCATACTCCTTTACGTTTTACAAATAAATTACTATTACTCCATTGAAAATAGAGCATAAGAAATACAGAAAATCTCAGCATATGTTCATCACTAGCCATGACAAACCACAGATGTAAGTAAGAAATCTTTTAAGATTTTTCTTTTTTTCACTGCTGTTTATATAAGGTCTGGTAACATGTAGTACTCTGATACTGAGAAGTAGAACCTCTATTAATTTTGATTAAGTCTTAAAACAGTCATTTCCTCATTAAAATCAGATCTACTAAAAAAAAAATGAAAGTATCATAGAAAAAATCTGTAAGTGAATGTAAAGGTTGAACAGGAATAGTGGTAAGAAAATCATAGCTAGCTGAACAAAAGACACTAAGTATCTTCAATTCAAGATTGCCTTGTGGCAATCTCAGCAGAGGAGACAATCCTTTAAGTACTTTATCCTGTCAAACACAAATGCCAGCAGTTCATTCTGAGTCACAGGGATAGCATTCAGGATAAAGGTCTTTGCTGCATATTTTGGTCAAAGTTTTCTGAAATATACAGAGTTGTGTACTAGGTGAAATTATGCATCTTATCTTTCTAAAAGTAATTCTATTTTAAAATAATAATGATTCATCACATCAACTGTTTTGTACATCCAATAACTTGCTCTCAGACCTATCTAATAGTCTTCCTTTGCAGTCCTTTTACTTCCTGCAGCATTTGAAGATCTGTAAAACACATAACGGTTTTGTTGTTTTGTTTTGTGTTGTTTTTTTTTTTTTTTTTAAATAACCAAGTTTCCAGATCAGTTACAAAGATTTCTTATCTTCAGACTTCATTAAAGGAGAGCCTAGCACTCTGTGGCAGTGCATTGCAATGAAGGTAGCAGTCTACTTAAGTTAGTCAGGGCTTCCAACTTTTATTCCTCTTTTTCTTAATATATATTTTAATCTTACTGAGTATCCTGAACTATGATGAGTTTTCTAGAACATTGCATATGTGTTCTTGTTTATTCTTATCTCATTTAATGAAAAACAGTCAAGGCAACTGAATCAGCCACTGATGCATAAAACCCAAAGCAAGTACTTTCTAAAAGCAAGAGTTACTGTTTGTGATTTAGCAGCTGAAAAATCTGTAAATTATGTCTGCTGTACAGCTCCACGCTTTCACTATTGATGCTCCTAAAATGCTTTCATCTACTTTAACTGATACTGTTCCCAGATAGTAATTATGACTGATGTCTTTTAAGCAAAGACTACTGATATGTCTGTTGTTGCTATGAAAATGCATGTAAACTAGGACACTGCTGCAATATGCTGAAAGGTAAGTCTTCATTTTGTAAATGTTTTAGATTCCAGAGGATTTAATTCTGGCTTTGCTCAAATCTACCTTAATACTTATTTATACTAGAGTTAGTACAATCAGGCGGTAATTTTTTGACAAATTGGGTCACCTTTTAGGAAATTAACAATTTGTGAGCTGCAAACTCATGTGAGGTAATGATACACTGCTCATTGTGAGCACCACAGTATTGGCACACATGGCCCAATATTATAACAAACTCACAAATTAGCTGAAAAACACATTCTCTTGTAACAGGGAGTGTAAAATAGTAGTACTGGACTTTGATGCTGAATTTTACTCTCTTCAATGTTAATAATTATTGTTCCCATGTGAAGGAGAAAGCTGAAACCAATGACATTGATTTTCAAGATGGAAGCCAACAGGCAACATCTTGAAACCTGGTTCCCAAACTAAATCATTAGCAAGCAACTCACATCTCAGTGTGATCTATGTTATCCCATCTATGGGACATGCAATCTGGAATTTGTATATGTGAACTGTTTTGACAATGGAAGAGTCTTATTAGCTGACTTCATATAAATTGTCTGAGGTGCAAACACCAAGGCTGGGAAACATTTACATGGTATGATACTAAGATTAAGTTGAAAGTCATTACAAGAATGATGTTTTTCATATACTCTACAGACATAGCCTACAATTAAAGTACTAGCAGTGAGTAACGTTACATTCACTGTTTGTACCTCTCTGATAGAAAAAGTTACCAAAATTAGAGATACCTTTTGTACATTAAGCATAGGCATTTTAAAAAAGGCTACACTAAAAGCTTTACAAGTTTCAGTATTTGAATTATAGTGCCTGCAAAGATGATGTTTCCACTTCAACTCTTTAAAATACTGCTTGAAATGGAATGCATTTAGGCACTTAAAGTTTGATTTATAAAATTTCTATTTACTTTTATGCACATTCATTGTGTGGTTTACTTGGTAAAAGTAGAACAGTTTTAGTTTACATAAATCATATTGTTCTTTTCTTTTTTCATGGAAACACTTGTGGATGCTCTCATTTCAAGAATGCACATTAAGATAAAAGGGGGTTGAAGGTGTAAAAGAACTGTGGTAATCTCAGACTTAATAAGTAGATTGCACTGCAATATATTTTATTTAAAGAAAAATAGTGGAAAATTTTACAATGATGTGCAGAAACTAGAGCTGCCTGGAGAAAGGTAAGACAGCCAAAAAAATAGTTCCTCTTTGAAACTATGTACTTGGTCTGACCTGGCACTTTCAGGATATTTACTGAACTTCTTGTAAGTGATTTTTCTATCTTCTGTATATACATTGTTAAACAAAATAGTGCTAAGGTACCTTCCAGGACAGAAGTTCACTAGTGCAGTCATGCACATGACTGTGGCCAGTTTGCAAGCATACTCACATTTTCAGTTCCCCTAACTACCATCACAACCTCTCTGTCCACCCATCCCTGCCCACATTTCAGACCCCCACGTCATGGGACCCCTACTAGCTATCTGATTCAGCTTGATGCTCCCTGGCAAGCATGTAGCACTCACACCCTCATCCCTTAGGCACTGGATACTCGCAGTATGGAGTATCTGGGTGAACCAGGATGAACCCTTTGCCCAACAGATACCCTAGTCCTGAACCAAACAGTCAAGCTTGAATTTTGCTAATGCATACACATTCACACTCCATATACATCAGGTTTGAGGAAGATAAAGATGCTTGCCTCCATGAGCCATCACCTGGGACATGGGCTGAGACCAGGATCCCACTTCAGCCACCAGTGCAGAGCCCTTCACTCACTTCATTTGCTGCAGTTCCCCTACCAGTTGGTTTTGGTAACACACACATCCACATCCCACTGCCTTCCCACACACCTTCCATTGCTGTCTCAGTGGCTGGATGTTAAAGACCCCACTGGTTCCAGTAGCTGGCACCAGTTTTCACTAACACACAGAGAGGTCTCACTAGTAGCTGAGAGTGAGAGACAGAGCCAGAGCCAGAGAGAGATATAGGGATTACAGAGGAAGATAGCTATCAGGCACAGGGCTCAGCTAAACAAGCATATTGAGCGGGCATGTTTTATGCGTACCAATCTCTTTTATATCCTTTTCTGTTTACTTTCTCTTTGTTCAACCCTGTTCCCCCTTCTGCTGCACTCTCCCCATGGGTTTGTAGAGCCCTATCCATTCCTGTACCCCTTCCTGTCTGGATTCTCCGGTTTTACAGTCTTACCTGTTGCAAAGTCCAGGTTGATCTTCCTCGAAGCAGTGCCTGTGGTTTCTTGGTAACCCGTCAATTAATGTAACTGCTGAGGTGTGTTTCCTCTCATTTTCTCCACATTTATTTAGTTAGGTGTGTGTCTCTGTAGATGTTTTTCCTGGTTTTCCAGTTGACAAGGTCTGCTATCAGATAACCTTGCAGGAATAAATGTTCTCAACAATCTCACTTGCCCTCATCAGTGAGTGTGACCTACCAGCTTTGATTCTTATGAATGCCCTGTATGTTTTATTTATGATTTACTTCTCTTTTCATTATCCTTTTTTTCATTGAAAAAGGTCCTTGACTCCTTAAAGAAGCAGCCACTCTCCTTCCACATACTCTTGAAAATATGACTAGAGATGAAAAGTTGCATCATTTTTTCACCAAGTTATGATTCTTTCACATCTTCTATCATTCTTTTCACTCTTATTCAGAAGCGCCAGAAAATATAACAGGAAGCTTGAGGCAAAAATGTTTCTAATAACCCAAATAACAACAAAAGCACTATTTTTTCATACTTTTCAGCTGTTCATTCTATCAAGCAATGTCAGTTCAAAATGTGCTTTTCCCCATGTGTTAAATAAATATAGCAGCATTGGGAGCATTAAAGTAACACTAGGCAGTCTCTTAATGTACTTTGTAGTAATTTTCCTTTCATCCTGAACTGCTATGCATTGTTGTCATAACTATCATGAGAAAGAAAGCTCTGCTAGTCATAAGGACTATGAATCCACATTCCATGTGCATGAATTTGCACAACATAATGTTTCCTGGGTTTATACTAGTCAATTTTTTTCCCTGATTTTGAGCTCCATATCTCACAAATTCTTCCTTAAAAGAAAGCAAGTGGATAGTAATCATATATATATATATGTATACATATATGTAGATGTTTGCTCTCTGTAGCAAACATCTACATATATGTATAGATTTTAAATTTCTGACTCAATCCTTATTCCCAGACTTTTGTACTTAAAGCCAGTCTATCTAGAACTGGTTTATTTGCCGTCTCTTTATGCTATTGAATGTCTCTCAATGTCCACTGGACCATGCTTGCCCAAGGTTTTATAAGGCAGCAGCTGAGCCAGATAATAGGGGCAAAAGATCTGAAACACAGAATTTGCAAAGCATTGTAATGGTCATTGTCTGCTGTTGGTCTCCAAATTTGCTTTTATTAACTTAAATCTTAAAAGATTTGTCCTTCTCAATAAATGTTTGAAGATTACATTTAGAAGTTACTCTGAACTTGCAAGGGACTGGTTCCTCCTACACAAATTTGACCACAAATTTTTTTATTCTCAGAAAATAAATCCTTGATTCTTTCAGAATCTAGGCAGAAGAGATGTAAAATGTTATATTCAGTAGACTGTCTTCTGACAGGTTAAAGATTATAAGGTGTTTTTTCTATTCCTGTGAGAGGAATATCTTGCTACACAACAATCTGCTTGCTGTGTACTTGACATGATAACTGCTTTTCTTAAGTCTGCTGGAAAACTACAGAAATTACTAAGGAATTGGACTGACATATGTCTTCTGCCACCCTGCATTAATTCTAAAGGATACAGGTCTTCCCAGGAAGTTCAGTCACTCATATAGAGCTCCTTTGAATTTAAAAAAGCTAAAAGTTCATGAGAACAAAATGTTTGCAAATTTTCAGTAGAAGTTTTTTTTCTTTTCTATGTCCATCTGTAATATTTCCCATTTGAGACTTAGAAGGGTCAGGATCTTTGATCTCTTTTGTCCAAAAGAATGAAAAGGATCTTGTATTATTGGCACCTGTTAGCTTTAGGTTGTGGTACAGTATTTCCTGGGGTGGTGTTCTTTGTTGCTCCTTCAAGGGTCACATTATCCTATGGTTCAGCCCTTTGTGACCGTCTGTGTCTCTGTGGTCATGGCACTTCTTTTCTAAGGAATGATTATTTTGAGTTATTCCAGCTTCCATTTTATCAGAGCTCTTAATCAAAAATCAAAATTATTCTTCCATACTGACAGTATGAAGATTCCTGATCTTCCTCTCCATCCTGGAGAGTATACCCTGAGGCGCAAAGTTAAAAAGGATGCTGATGAATGGGAGAGGATTTGGAGGCTTGAGTAGAAAACTAGAATTTGCTCTAAAAAATGAGCTGTTTTGTTTAGTTCTACAAAGGAAAGTTAGTGACATGATGATACATAAACAATAAAAATGCAATTTAGCAGGTGAAGCAGCAACAAAAGTCAGCATTTGAAACTTAAAGGTAATGTTTGTTATTGGGAAAAAACAACCTCATAGGGAGCAAAAATAAGCAGTGGAATAACTTGGCTAGAGTGCAAATTATTTTTCTTTTTATTTATACATTTTTAAGAGATGTCTCTTTTAAAGAATGAAGTTAGAGAAATTCTATAGATCATGTTACACTGGAGTTACAGTAGAAATTGGAATGATAATTTATATTTTAACTACTTCTTAATATACCTGAAGACTTTTAAAAATGCATTCTCTATCTTTGACTCTTGCATTTCTTGTTGGGAACAACATGGCAGTGATTCATTTGCTGAATACTAGCTGAAGACAGTAAAGGTAAAACTTTCAAAATGATCCTTCATTAGGAGCACTCACGACAGCTTGATTTATTGATATACCTTAGGGTATGTAGACTGATTAGTTGCTTGACTTTGACATACCATCTTTTTCCTCACAGGATCTCTGAAATTTATTTTCACACATTTTCTCTTCTCCAGTCAACTACATACGAGATACCTGATTTATTCTTTCTGACAATCATAGTACTAACCTTGTTATGTCTAACCATATAAAACAGATTCAGGCATTTAGACATGAACTGGTCATTAATGTAATCAAAGTTATTAGCAATTTAGTTTTATTTTCCCTATATTTTAGTACTAAATTCTCTGTCCCCAAGAGGCAGTTTGCTAACTCTGTTGTTCTGGCAGAGAGTTTCCTCTCTGACAGAGTAGAACCCATGACACTTGGCGAGATTCCAGACTTGATAAGACATGACAACCTGATCAAGGCTGGTCCTACTTTTAGAAGAGGGTTGTAAATGATCTCCAGGGGTCCCTTCCAACCTAAATTATTCTATGACAGTTTTATGAAGGAGAAAGGAAAATTTTCTTGGCCTAAGTTAAACTCCAGTTTCAAGTCTGAATTCAAGGTAATTTGCTATGAATAGTAGGCTGGACACCTGGATACCTGTGACTCAAATTTGGCCATCCACACCTACTGTACTCCAATGAGAAAAACAATGCAAAGTATCCTTTTACTGCGTGGAATGTAATTTTTTTATTATGAGCATGAAACAATAAAACATAGAATTGGCTTGAGCTTTTCCTGATAGTTGTACATAGGCATACAGTGGTGAAAACCAGGGAAAAAAGTGATCATAAGTTCCTTTTCCACGGTGGATGGAAGACACCGGTTGGTAGTATGCTATTTTTGTGAGCATGCAGTATGGAAGGTGGTGCCATGTGCAGAGGGGAAGCTGGAGCCATGTCTCTGCACAAAGCAAAGCTCTTCTGCATTTCCACCTTCCAAAGGAAAATCTGGAACTGCTGTGTCTTGCAGGTGCATACTGTGCAAAACAGAAGCTCCTGAGCTGTTTTCCTCTGTAATGCTAGTGCTGATTACATACATTACGTACCCACATATTTTAAGCACTGCTCTTGCAACTGTTTCAGTAGAAAGAATTGAATTCCCAGAAATAATTTAGACAAAAAGATGACAGCAAAATAAATGGATGACTGGCAGGCAACATGATTTTTGAGGAGATAATATTGATAAAATCCTTGATGATGTAAATGAGAACAAGGATCTAAGCTTACAAAGATAGTGCCTTCCTACCTCTAGTTAGGACCACACAATGACTAGATTAGATAATTTGTCTGATAGAAATTATCTTTTTTGCCAGGGTGTGTTGAATGTCACAGCTGTCCCCTGAGATCCTTATATTTGTAAACATTACAGGGTGCTCATTTAATCAAGTTGCAGAGGTTTGGTCTTGTAACACTAAGAGATTCTGATCGACTCTGTCACAGCACCTAAATTGCATTTTTTTATAAATATTTAGGCAAAGAATTACTTCTATTTCATTTTTTTCAACAGTAATTTCAAGTTATTTTAAAGGCTCTTTAAATAATTAATGTGATAATATGGTAACGTTTCAGAGATGGAAATTAAGAACCTGGATACTTAGCAGATTACAGTCCCTGCTGATATGATCAATTTTTTCCATGAGATGATGAATTGATACTGCGTCCAGTTTCAGGCTGACCAGCAATGACATTAATAAGCTGAGGAGAATTCAGGGGGAATCCTCCAAGGTGACGGAGGCTGGAGCACTTGCTCTGTGAAAAGAAGCTGGGGAGCTGGGCTTGTTCATCCTGGAGCAGAGATGGTTTCATGGGATCTAGCCGTATCATCCCAGGACCTACAGGGACGTTCACAAGGAGATAGATCTAGACTTTTCAAAGAGGTTATTTCCAGGAGGAAAAGAGAAAACACTCACAAACTGGAGTGAAAATCGTAAGAAGAAACATTTTTTTCCATGAGGACAGCTAGGAAGTAGCACAGGTTCCCCAGAGAGGTTGTGCAATGTCTGGCCTTAGAGATTTTCAAGACCCAACCAGATGAAGTTCCAAGAAACCTGGCATAACCCTCTGGGTAACCTTGTTTAAACAGGGGATGTGACCAGCAACCTCCTGAAGCCCCCTCCCCTCTGAATTATTCTCTGTTCCTAAATTTTTTCTGACTTCCAGATCTATGTGTCCCTCCTTCTGTTAAATAAGTTTAACTTTGGTATTGCAATAAATACCACATGTCTATATTTTTACACTTAAGTGAAATATACTTCAGGGTAGGGCTGTGAAGTGTAGTATTTTCAGTTTATTGAGAAGGTGAATAAAGACAGATATTTTCATTTTCTGTGAGACAGGACTGACAGAAAGCACTTTGACACCAATTTAGATTACACAGAGAAACTGGAATAAAAAAATAGCACCTCTGTGTATTGAATGAAATATAGAAAAATCATTTAAAGATACCTTGAGTTCTTTACTGTAGGAAGAAAATAAAATAGAACGTTAATCACCTAGCTTTTGATTTTTAAACTTATTACTAAGAGAAGTTTACTGTTAGTTTAGGAATTTCAGCAATAACTGATATTTGTTTAGGGGAGAAAGTCAAAATAGAATGAGAACAGTAAGTGATTTTTCCCCCAGTTCTGTGAGCTTCTTGATATGACAAAGTATCTAAATGACAAGCTGTCTCTTCCAGTTCACAGAATTTGGCTGAATGTATAGTTAAGGGGTAGAAGACATGAAGTATCCTCAAGAAATTTCAGCTTTAGTTTTAAAACAGTGGGTTTACATGTGCCCTGAAAAAATGAAAGACAGATTTTTAAGCTTATATGATACAAGAAAAAGAAACATCTACAAACTGAGACTTACATCATCTGGTTGTGTGGCACTG
Organism: Empidonax traillii; assembly: GCF_003031625.1. Taxonomy (NCBI): domain Eukaryota; kingdom Metazoa; phylum Chordata; class Aves; order Passeriformes; family Tyrannidae; genus Empidonax; species Empidonax traillii. The sequence continues at coordinate 19,925 of NW_020956523.1, forward strand.
CGACATTTGAAGGTCAAATTGCAATGAAAGCTCTGGCTCCATCAGCCACAATTCCTTGTAGGGGGGAAAAAAAGATGAAAGCAACTCTGCCTCTCCATCTGTGCATCTTTTACCAAGAACGCTTACCAGTGGAGATATTGAAGGACATCAATATGACATCAAGTCTCAAGCAGTTATAGTCCTCCTGATTTTCCCCTTCTAAACCTTGATGTCTGTCACTAGGGAGAGGATGTTCTTCCCTGCTTAGCACCTGACCATCATTTCCACATTCCTGCACATGACATCTTTCACGTATGAAATAATATATTCATGCCACAGACAAGATTTATGGCATTAGAGAACATAGAGGAGACTCTAAAAATAGTATCTGTCTATTGCATCTATTCTTTCAGAAGTTAATTGCGTTAAGAATTGCAAAGGAATTGCAAATATTTCCCTTTTGATACTGTTTCTGTGAATCTACCAGTAAGAGATGGTATACCTTTTGGAAACCTTATATGTTGTAATGCAAGTGTAGGTAAATTTCTTTGCTGAAGATAGAGTATGGAGAAAATGGCAATTATTTTAGTCCACCGTAGTTAAACTACTTTTCAAATTTACATTTGTATGTTCAACGTGAGTTGCACCTGCAGCAGATGTTCTGTTCTTCCTTCTTGAGAAATGTTCTACATTCTGTCATTTTTGCTGTTCTGAGCTATACTTGAAATTTTTCTCTCAGATCTGAAGACATACTAAACTTGATCTTCCATGTCTAGCTAAGCAGTTAAAGTCCATATATGGGCTAGAATTCATCTGTAAAAAATCTACATTTAGAAGACTCTTGAGAAAGCTTCTGGAATAATACGCCACATAAAAATATTCAAATTGCACAAGCAAATGACTGCTGAATGACAGCTCCTGAGAGGTTGTTTGGCTATGTGCTTTCTGAATGACAGGTCATCATTCCATACTAAATATGTATGCTGACCACTTATATACTGGAAGTGCACCAGGGATCTTCTCAGAATGTTTGCAAAAACTGTATGCATTTTCTTGTCATCGATATAAATGACTAACGTAGATCTTCACCGTGAAACAGACTGGGAATATATTCTTAAATACATGCATATGTATATCCTTGAACACATCACTTTTTGCTTTCATTTATTTACACAGAAACATAAAAACCAAGGACATGGTAAAGTCTGTGAATCTGCACCGAGAGTTTTCATATGTGAGATAAATAAAGGTGGATGTTTAGAATGAGACTAGCTGAGCAATAGACACTTGTGTTTAACCAAAATCTATCCAAATATTTAAACATTTTTTCTCTTTTTTTCTTTAATTTTCTTTCCCTTTTCTTTTTTTTTTTTTAATGCATATTGTTTTATTTTTCATGAAAGTGGACATAAGTTAATGATCCTGGAGACCACATTTTATATTATATAAGAAAAAGGCAGGACAACAGCTCTTTACCAAAGAGTCATTGAGTAGTCTGCTGGAGGCAAGCAGAATTTGCATCCCCTTCACAGACAATGTATTGGACATGCCTTCTCTACAGGCACAGTGCCAGGAGCATCTGTGCCAGCTCTGCTAAAAGGCAGTGTCTGTAAGATCTAACAAGACTGACCAGTCACTGCTTCTATCTACAAAATGCTTTAGGAAATGTTCACAAGTCTTCCAGAGAAATTCACTGCAGTAATATAAGACAAAATGACACTTAAGAAAAATTGTAAAGAAAAGAAAACTGGAATTTCATTTATTTTCCCAGTAATCCCAGTGCCCAAGAACACAACCACTAAGTTAACTAGAAAACAATGGACTTCAGTCAAGGTGAGGCTAAACAAAAGTAATGACAAACTAATGAAAAAAATTAATTGGCATAAATGGGTGTAGTTTTATTTTCAGTGAATGTATTCTGTTTGCTTTGCTGAAGGACTTAGCCTTACTTATGTTGTATTCAGATTAATTTTTTCAAGCTAAACTTTTTGAAATAACTAATTTCTGTTCTCTGATGTCTGTTCTCTGATGTCACTGTGTTACATATTTTCCACTGTCATATTTAAAAATTTTTCCACTTATTTGGTCTTTGGTTTTTTGAATCTTTGATTGTTGGTTTGTTTGTTTGTTCGTTTAATTTTTATTTTTACAATAGTTTTTTCCAAACTTCAGAACATCAATTTTTTCTATCTCTCAGAAGCTGAGGATTTCAGGACTGTTGGACAGAAGTTAGTGTTTACTTCTTTACTTGACAAATGTCTAAAGTATAGGTTAAACAGTTTGGATATTCTTTATCATCTTGATTGTATCATACCTATTCACCTATTAATTCAAGGAGTAAAAGTGCAAACAGGAGAACAAAACCATTTATTTCTAACATCTGTTAAAATCAGCATTAGGAGTGAGAGAGATTTAAAACTGCTTAACAAGACACTGGAAACTTAAATAATACTGCAGTGTAACCTCATGAATTAAATAATAAGATAGTTGAGATGAAACATAAGTGATATCCTTCCACATGCAATAGATTTTACATTATTTATTTATGATAGCCATGTATATCAACAACTGCTGTTTTTGTAGCTTGATTATAGACACTGAAACATATGAGTGTATTTACATTTTCTAGGGTATGCTCAAAAAACTACTGATTGAATTACAATTCAGTAGAGCATGACTATGAAAAATCACTTTGAGAATGTAGGACTTGCTTTTTTCTTCCATCTCTCTCACGATTTGTATGTTAGAAATTAGTCCTATGAGAAAAAATATTGATCATCCTCCTCCTTCCACTTTTAATTAGAGAACATTTTTAGCCTTTGTACATATATCCCATCATATGAATCTTATAAGTTCCTTTTCAACTCTAAGAGAACTAAGAAACACTGAAATAACTTGAAAGTGTTTAAATAATGGTGGCATTTAAAAGGAGAAAACATAGAAATACTTGAGCTGCATTTGTGAGGATGAGGAGCAGGTTTACTTGACAGCAATTGTCTTTTGTGCTGTCTACTTAAAATTCATACCTACCCAAAGGTGTTGCTTCTCTGACATTACAGGTAATTTTAGAGAGGCAAATGTTTTCTTATACTCTTTATGAATTAAACACAATAAAGTAGATATGTAACAAAAGCATGTCTTCCTTATTTTGAAAGCCTTTTGCTTCCTCTGAAATTAAAAGCGATAAACAGGAAATGATAGATATTTTAATGCATGCTGGATTAAATCTGTGAGTCATGTTAAATGGACATTTATTGCAGCATTATGGTGGTGCCAATTCCATTACCCTCTTTTCTTGTGTAAGTGTCTTGCCAAGGTCTAGAAGGTCAGAATTTCTAAGTATCCATTAGGCTCAGCAGACTGAGTTGAGGTTTGTCCTGCATAAGCACATTATTCAATAGGCAGCCAGAAGATGGAGTCCCTCAAATTGCAAACCAATGTAAAATCCTCTAATGCATATAACTTCTAGGTTTTCTATTCTGTAGAAAAATATGAAGCACATTAGGTATGTATCCAGGTTGTTTAACATTTGGAGCTGTCATCTTTGTCCTTCAGGAAGAGTACAATACAATTACTGCCACAATAAGAAAGTCTAGAGATTAAGAGCTGAATTTGCTTTAATTTGAAATTATTGGAAAAATACTATGCTCATATCCTAATCTCCTATGTACCTTTAAAAAAATTAGTTCACTGCTATACTGGCAAGAGTAAGAAACTATTGCTTCACCTTTTACTTACAAAGGGCAAATACAGTTATGGAAATTTATACTCACTTTTCTATATGTGTTATGTTTCTATATATGAGAGGAATCCTTTACCATCTTCTACTTAGTTTTATCAGGGATTTGTAGAAAAATAATTACATTAAATGAAATAGTCAATGAACTTTATTCATTCTCCTTTGAAATCAAATGTCTACAGTACAGACAGCTGCAACTGACCTAATTGTTTAAATTTTCTACTTAACCTGTTGTACTACTAAGATGCAATTCATTCATGTCAAGTTGACATCTAAAATAGTTCAACGGAATCAGGCCTTTGAAATGTCTATTTCTTTGCATTGTCTTAAAAGGAAGATTAGGATAACTGGCTCAGAATGTAGCTTTCAGGCAACTGACCCCCACACTGAGATTAAAATTTAGCACAAACCAGTATTGCTTTTGTTATAAAGTATTAGAAGGAAAGAACTGATTCCAAGAACATGAATTAATCTCAAATAATAAGGGTAACAATTTAAAATGTTGGATTATTACATTCAAAATAATTTGCATAAAACTCAATTTAAAAAAAGACTTTCTTAGCATCAGCAGAGTACTGTTACCTTTAAGCATAATCACACATGAACTTCCTTGATTACTAGTTACCATTACTTACTCACTCTACCATGCGTTCTAGGTTTGCTTACATTTGATTCATATTTGGTAGACCGTAGACATTTATGATAGGACTACCTGAATCAGTAAGTGTAAATATTCTAACATGATGGTTTTACTTGTAATGAGCTCAATTACAGGTAATTTTAATCTACAAACCATGCTTGTATTATTAGTTGGAAATATATAATATCTATTAACAATTGACCTGGATAAAACTAATGAAACTAACACCGAAGTTGTTCTTGTCAATAATTTGCAATTACACTGATAAAAATCCCATTCATCTCCTTAGAGTAGGAGTAGGTTGCAATTAATTAAAATAATTTCTATGAAATTACATTGATAACATGAATGCAATTTTTACCTTAGGTATCTAGATACCAACTCCTTAAACATCAGTCCTTCAAATGACATTTCATCAATCATTATTACAGTGATAGCACTGCAATAATCTGGTACCATTTTCCTATGCTTTTCCACATCACTGAAAAGCCTTCGCTGTTTTTTCTTCTTTATCTTTTCTAACAGTATCTCTCAGTTTGTTATTATTTTCTATACAAAAAAAAATGCATTATATTTATGTTAAAAGCCACATGCCACTGTATACAAACATTTATGTACATATTTAAATCAGTTGAGTATACCCACTTAGTTCAAGAGGAGCATTTCAAGGAGTGACCTCCAACTACCATATAATGTTTATTTGTAGGATCAGTTAAACTCACTAGGAGATTGATTCAGAAGCTCAGATATTTTCTTTCAAGAAAAGGGAATGGTGAAAAAGCTTTTTTTTCTTTTTCTCACCTTTAACTCCAGCAGAATATTGGGTTTTTTCGGTTTAGGCATTTATCACTGTAAGATGTTTTCTGTAAGGCAAATTAATCTCATAACTTTTCTCTAAAGCTTTTCAGATTTGTCAACCTCTTTTTACAAGTATGGCATCAGAAAACATATCATACTTATGTGACAGAGAGGTTCTCAAAGAACCTGATTTTCAGACAGCAAAATCTCAGCACTTTTTGCCAAAAACAACTACAACTCTTACTGGAGTTAGGGTAAACAAACTATTTTTATAATGCATAATGTTAATCATCTAGAAGCCAAGCATTTGAAACTGCTTTAGCCATGATCTCATGAAATTATGAAACCTTCTAAGATTTAACTTTTCCGATATGATAAATAAATAGTGTGCCATTCATTTTCTGATATGATAAATAAATAGTGTACCATTCATTTGCCACAAATGAGATCATTAAAGGAGTGTTCAGACCACTTTCAACAGGCTATTAATTGATGTCTTCCAATTTACAGATTGAAAAGGTTAAAGTACATAAATAGTAATTTATAGTTGCTCAGTTGACTAGCAACAATTTATTTATCTTTCATAATTCTTACTTGTTCAATTACAAGCTCAAATATCCTAAACTGTGATTTGCAGTGACTGGCATCACCTTGATATTAAGTAGAATAACATGCTCCAATATAAACTGTGTTACCAAAAACATTACCCAGCATCGTATGTAAAAACCAGCTGCTACCTGGGAATTACTTTGTGTTTGTAAGGCCTTTATTTCCAGTTGAGCTATTCAGCTAAGATGAAGGTCTCCCAGATTTACTCCTCGAATGTGTCCAAACACTTAGTTATCTTGTCACAATTGACTTGTAGGTCGTACTGGGCACTACAACTCTTAGAGAAAATCAAATAAGTAATTTCTGGGAGATTATGACCTTATATTTTTCTTTATGACAGAGCGGAAGTGAAGTATGGAGGCATTTATACACATTAGTCTAGTGAAAAGTCAGCACTGTGAAATGACTTGTCTATAGAGGAGTCAGAATATGATATGCCATACCTCACAGATATGGTGTCTACAAGCCTCCAGCTGTTACTGGAACCTGAATAATCATGCCATTCTCCAAACCTTACATCTGAACAGCAGTTCTCAGATATATTTGTCCTAGTTCATTCATATAACTTGATACTCTGATTACGAAAAACGTGATGAAGTCAGGTAAAAAAAACAAACAAACAAACAACTGAAATATTATCAAACATCTTACATGTTATCTTCAGAACAGGGACCTTTGTAGAGCAGATTTTTATTTTCTGCAGATTCTTTGTATCACTCCAGCAAGATAGCCTCCAATGAAGAAGCTGTGGAAGTTGTAAAGTTTTTAATTTGGGTAATCTCAGTGCCATCATTTCTGGACCTGGGAAAGCTTACTTCCTTTTGAGAATAATTTAATTTCTTAATTCATTTGTACCCTTTCTTCTGATAAATTCCAGCTTTGGCAAACTCAGATTTGGAACTGTATACATGTAGGAAAAAGGTTTGTAACATTTTCCTGAACATGTAGAAATGAAGCCATTATGTTATCTTTAGAACTAGAATCCATGAACTAAAATTATTAAACATATGTAAGTAATGTTTTACTTTCTAGTATGATTTTTTACCACACAGAGTGGTAAAAATCTTTTTCTCTTTATTACATTACAGCCTCCTGTCAACCATATGACCTATACAGGGATTTCCAATAAACTATATGGAGGAGATTAGTTGCTGTTAATTTCATGTTACATCACATGATAGGAAACTGTATTGTGCTAGTCAGTCCATATTTAATCACATAAAATCCTAACTGGCTGTGATCTCTTGTCACTAATTAAAGGAAGGAAAAGTCACATCTAGTTTAAGAAAGTTACAACAAATGAAATGGTGTTTGCAGTATGTCCTTGAATGTTTGGAATTAATTTAATTGAAAAAAAAATTACTCAAGGGGCAATCAAGAAAAAGAGAAGAAGCACTCATAAGTAGAAAGGAAAAAATTAAGGATGTTGAATTATCATTATCATGTATACAGAATTTATACAAGTTAGTACACTACTCAGTGTCAGGAAGTTGTATGAAAAATGTTGCAAATATAAACATGTGCTTCTCAAAATATAGGTAACATTAAGTAAAGCAATGTGTTTATTAAAAAGTACATTGCATATATTATTCAAGTGAAAAAATATATTTGCTCCCAAGCTCTGGAAATAGTATGATTTAGTGACCCACTTTACTTTGTGATTAAATGTTGGCATCTGTATTTGAAAATATTTCATTTGTAACTTAAGATTGGTTGTTTATGTCTTTGGTTTTATTGTTGCTCATGACAGATCACAAATAGAATAAAAGGATGAAAACCCCTTAACTATAATATTTCCGCTTGATTCTGTGTTTTGCCTTGATATTTCAGTATGCAGACGTGAAAGACAGCTGAGAAGTATGCTGAATTAATTCTTGTGAGAATAAATGAAACCTGACAGACACAGAATGATTGTGGTTAATTAATCATAACCATCAACAACTGTAACCACAAACATCCTAGTTATCATGCAATTAACATACTAAATTGAATCCTATAGCAGCTCTATAATTTTCAGCATAATCTTGTTATTTTACTCTGCATGTAAATATTTCTTCTAATTCACTTTGATCTAGTACTGCAGGATTTATGAGTGTAGAAAACCTACTGAAGTTCAGGGAGATTTTGGTACCTGCAAATTCCCTTTCTTCTTCAAGGCTCTGAGAAGAATTAAAATTTGTTGATGATCCTGATGGTATTACTTGATGCTACTGAAAGTAGGTGTATCAAAATAAAGAATTCTCCAAAGCTCTGAATATACAGATACCCTTCCCTGAAAGATTGGATTATATAAAAAATTATTAGCTAATAAAGACAAAACAGTGGAAGAAGTATATCAATTTATAATTTATATAAAATCTGTAAAGCATCACAAGTAGTGAATATTTTAATTGAAATGTAGCATTCCATTTTAACAAGTATGGTATATTCAATAAAGGAAAAATCTATAATTTGTTTTTTATGAAACATTTTTTTTCTAATTAGTAATAATAAATATAAATCATCTAATTTGCAAAGGGAATTAAAGAGAAAGAATTATTATACTAGATTTTATACAAGATCCTATAAATCAATTTAGGAAATATTATATATTTTTCCTCACCAGATGTCATGGTTTAACCCCAACCAGCAACTAAGTACCACACAGATGCTCACTCACTGCCACCCACCATGGGGTGGGGAAGAGAATCAGAATAAGGTAAAACCCATGGGTCAAGACTTGCTGACAGTTTAACAATTGAAATAAAATAATAAGAATAGCAAGAATAATACTTATTATACTAACAATAGTAATGCTAATTGTAATTAAAAGGGAGAAAACAGGAAAAGAGAGAAAAACAAAACACAAGAGAAACAAGTGATGCAAAACACAACTGCCCACCACCCACTAACCAATGCCCAGTCCATTCCTCCAGTAGTGATCAGCACCTCTTAGACAACTCCCCCCATATTTTTTCTGAGAGATAAATATCTTGTAGTATCTGGGAATGATTCTGACCTAAATATAAGAAAGTACAGTATCTTCTGCCTTCTCAAGCTTTTACATTTTCAGAGAGGAGTCCTAAAGCATTCTCCTATCCTCATTATCATCTTTTGTCAGCACTCCCTGAAAATATCTGTATAACCTGTTCCTTTGCTTAAAACTCCTCTATGATTCTGCAGATATACAGAAACATGAGGTGGTTGTTGTGCAGGCTTGAAATAAATGATTTCTTTTCTATATTTTCTCTATTTCTGTTTTTACATAACTTCTTCGAGAAAAAAAATTACCCTTTTCAGGTCGTGTCAGACTGATGATCCCTGAAGGATTCAAAAGTTTTCTGGTAATAAATAATAACAGCAACAATGATAATAAGCATGATACATTCTAAAATATTTGAATCTTGCCCTTATTTTGTCACCTAAAAGTCATATTGTAATGTGGTTTTTGAAAATTCACGATGTATGCCTTTCGTATTGTCAGTGGTGAGATGATGATTCTGTCATGGCAGAAATCTTTTTGTCTGAGTTTCCTTTCACACCTTTTTTTAGTTAACGTTTTAAATATTAAAAGTTATTCTTAGGTCCAGTGAGTGACTGTAATAATACAACTCCACCTACTTAATCTGATATTCCTAGCAAATAGGTGTATGTCAATACAAAGTGATCTATTAATTTATTTGAACACTTGGTTATCCTGTGAGTATTATATTTAATTCATCCAATGTAAAAGTTCCCTATGCAATCACTTGTGATATCTTTTCAGTACCTACCTTTCGTCCTTCTATAGCTTGTGTTTGTAGGTTATGAAGCGGACCATGTATATTTTTCATTGTTTAGAGTGTACATTCAAATCATGTTTTTGATTTAGGTTATAATGGGATTTTGAAAAACATGTTTAAATGGAGTCCTTTTCCCTGTAAATCTTACCTTTTTTAAACAGCTACAATTCCAGCTCAAGGTCTATTTCTTAGTCCTGGCTTTCAAACGCAAGGAGAGGAACACTACCCTCTGTTAGCAACAGTGCAATAAATAAGTTTGTCCTTGGCATGACAGAAGAATCTTACCTTGTGTAGAGCTATTTTTACCTTATTGGAAAGAATATTGCCTGTTTTATACTTATCTTTAGATATCTTCAGGATATGTCTTTAAACATTTTAATACATATCATATGATGTCTATTTTAAACTCCATAATAAATTTGCATATAAAATAGTTTAAACTCACAGAACTGAGCTGGCAGAGGACAATGTTCTGCACCAATCTAATTTCTACTTTAAAAGTGAATTGACTGGTTTAAGTCACCGACAATAAAGTACAGAGCCTTCCACAGCTTCTGTATCAGGTTACCATGCAGTAATTGCCTACAGTTACTGGGTCTGGTAGTCTGGGTCACAAAAACCTGCCCCGTCCCTGTTGCCCCTATTAGCTGCAGCGAACTGATGAACACAGTGAATGAATGATCCCTCCCGTGTGTACCTAAAAGACAAGCTACAGTGAAGGTGAATTGGAAGGCTGTAAAGTGATAAAAACTGCTCCAACTTTTGTACAGGTCCTTCTGTCAATGGCAGAACATTTCTCTTTTTATTCAGATGTTCATTTTGCTGCTAGACCTACAAAGCTTTTCAGTTGCTTTGACTGCTTTAAGATTTTTCCCGTTTACTTCCTGTTACTCCCTTCATTTTCTGCAGGAGTGTTTTCTTTTCACTTGAGCCTTTTTTAAACTCATACGCTTGTGGTGGTGTCATTCTTCCACAATGCCCATCAATACATATGTACATATGCTGAAAGAAACCCACGCTTCAGCTTCTTTCCAAAGAGTGGGAAGAGCCACTGCAGAGAGAGCCACACTACCCATCAGCCACTCTGGATAGGAGATTTGGATGTTTTTCTCAAGTTTATAACTTCTCTCAAAGACTGAGCTAATTACACCTGCTGTGTAAATAGGACATCCAGAAAGGATTGCACCAAACTCATTGGATTTAATGTCTGGCACCTACACTAACTGTAATTTCTCTGTTATTTCCTTTTCACAATGAAAACCACTCCTGTGTCACAAGTTGTACTCTGGTGATTCTATATAAAATTTTTGAATTGAATATTTTTTTTCAGCAGTAAAGACAATTGCGCTACTCCTGCCACACAGTTCATCTAAATGTCCCTTGTAAGTTTTGCATATATATCATTAATAATGAGTTACATTTGACATGGGTACTGACACTTAGCTATTTATTTTCAAAGTGGTCGAGGATGTTTCTCATGTTAAAGAGTATGGAAGTTATGTAGCTAAACTCCAGGAACTGCTTTCAAAATAAGAGAGTAGGTGTTATCACCTTTGCCACTAGCACTGAGATAAGAGGAAATTAATCTTTCAGGGCAGAAGATGAACACCTAGGGAGCACAAGAAGGCATTTTCTTATCAATCAACCATGTGCATCATAATAAGATAAAGGACAGATTCATTCTGTGTGGGGCTATCTGACATGTTACATGTGTTACAGGTTTATACTTCAACAATAATACTGAACCAATGGCCAGCACTGCTGTGGGAGAGGTTCCAATTCCCACCTCTAATGCTGAATTCTGTCCATCCTTTCTTTTGCTATCTACCTCTTTAGAGTTTTAAACCAAAATGATAGGGTTTTGTATAAATTTTTGTAGTTTTCTTCCTTTTTTCAAGGGAGATACACGTAAAAAGGCAAGGATTTATAAGAAATTAATTAAATTTTCCTTTTTTTTTTTTTTTCCATTTTGGATTATTATTTTAATGTGGAGGAACTGCAAGCGTGATCTTTCACCTTTCCTTTCTTTTAAGCTTTCCTACACTTATTTACTTTGCAGCTAAATCCCTTCTTTTATACCTGTTAATCTTTTTTCTACTGTATGCTAACAAGAAATCCAATTCAGAACTGACATATATCCAAAAAGAGCTGAAATTCAAAGCACTTTCTTACTGTCTTCCTTTAGTTTGAAACTAATTGGTTTGAGCAAATAGAAACTTGAGTCCTATGTAATACTTTTATTTTTAAATAAAAAGAATATCCTTGGGTTTCATTTGGTGAAAAAAAATATATTTATCCATCACCATGCACCTTCAAAGCAGGAAATCAAAAAAAAGATATCCTGGTGTTTCTATAGCTAATTGAAAAATAACATTTAATCACCTGAGGACTTAAATAAGAAAGGTTTTCATTGCAAGATGTTCTCCTATCCAAACCAAGTATATGTAGGCAGGGATACACTAGCCATTTTCTAAACATAAAGTAACAATAATTACTTTTCTGCAGAATATACTATCAAGTAACATGCATTAGGAGACACTTTTAAGTGAAATTACACCAGCACATATTATAACTCATGGTGTGCTTATTTAAAAAGGCAATAAAAATGTTTAATTTTAATTATCTCTTAAATTTAGCTACATTTTGCAATATATTTTTAATGTAGCCCTATTATTTGTTAAAATTCTACTGGATCCCACCTACCTTTTCTCTATTCAAACCTCGTACCTATCCTTGAAATCAAAGCACTGACTTATTTTGGCCAAAGACAGCAGAAATTTAGATACATTTAACATTTAGACTTCTGCCTGTGTCCAAGTCATCTGTAAGAAATGTGAAGAAGCATTTGGAAAGTGTCTTTCTACTTAAAAATATACACCTAGTCCCCATTATGAAATATATTAAAAATCAACTCATATTACTTTTGAAAATCATTGAACTTCGATTTTATGCTGTATTGGGCATCGAGCAGAATGTGGAGTTTCAGTATCTGACAGAGAACAGCCAACTGAGTGCAGCTGAGACAGCAATAATTCTGCTTTACCTGTTCAAACTGTTTGGTGCTCTCTGGCTCATCCCAGAACCCAGGGCTATAAGCAGAAATTAAGAGGTTTGGCTACAAGTCATTGAATGTTGATCAGAGATACTCCCACTGGCCCCATTGTTTCACACTTTGGATCCTCATTCAGTGCTTGCTGAAGCTCCTGTGTCCTTTTCAAAGATATCTTTGGATACCCTTGATCTCTCTTCACCCTGATCCACATCAGATAGAAATGTATCTAGAAAATCCCTAAGTGAAGAGAGTCTTTAAAGATTGTCACTGGAACCGAGGAATGGGTGAGACTGATGACAGTCTGATGGCAGAACTGAACTGTCATATAACTTCTGCTACAAATAAGAATGCTATAGCATAGCTATCCACCCCAAATGTGAGTCCAGGTCCAGTGTTCTGTGTGGTAAATGGAATAATAAGATCTTCTGGTTGAGAGGCTTTAAATAAATACAATGAACTGCTTATAGCAGTGCCCCTCAGCCTCTTTCAAAAATTTTTGCTCCAAAAGTGAAATATTTCTTATTGCCCCTCCTGACAGAAAGTTTTGGAGGGAAAAATATCTCTGTGCACAGCTGGATCATACATATAACACCAGAGAAATTAGAAGGCAAGTATTTAAGAGTAAACATGCTCTAGAGTAGATTTGGGTTTAGAACCATCGTGCTGATGATTTTCCCTTCTTGTCATCACAATATGCTGTATGCATTGTCCAGGTGATGTCTGCAACATCATCAGTCTGGATTTTAGCCAAGGTGTTCTTTCAGTTGTATTTCTTTTCTCACTTCTACCGAGGGAAAAAAACAAACATGATATGGTAAAAAGAAATAAAATCACTATTAAATGTTTTTTGTGAATTCCATATATATATTGTCTGCTGGTTTTCCTTTGATAGTGTATCCAAGTTCACTAAAAAGAGTAATAAGGTGCTGATGAAACATGGAATTTTTTGTGATGGATATAGATTTATTTTTCAGGCCCTCGTATTATAGATTAAGGTATGAAAAAAGGAACAGTCAGCTTTACAAGAGGAAATAAAATCTTAGTCACAGTAGCCACAAAGTTTAAAATCTTTGGTATGTAACTAAAATGCTCTGTTCTTTTAATAGATTTGGGAAATTTTAGTGGCCGGACAAGAAGTGCTGTCTCTGTACGTGAGGGTCAAGGAGTTGTTCTGATGTGCTCTCCACCACTTCATTCTCCAGGTATAGTAGGCTGAAACTTGAATGCACCCTGCTCCTTTACATTTTGCTCCTTATTGAAAGACTTCTTTTAGAATTTAGAAGCCTTCAGAAATTGCTCCAAATGTCAGTGTCCTGATACTTTTGTTGAATACTTTTTTTTTCAGTAGCGTAACCATGATTTTGGTTGCTTCTTTTTGCTTGTATAGCTCCATATTTGCATGTCATACAACATGTGGAGACATGATGCTAGACAGAATACCTTGTTTTTCAGTAGATGCAGTATAGCCTACCCTTTTCCTCTCTGAGAAATGAGGTCTGTACTGAGCAGATTTTTTTACCTCCACATTTGAGGCCTGGAAAAAAGTCACATTGCAGATGGAAGAGCTTCAGAAAATAAAATCTTCTTCAAGTTTCTGTTAGAGAAATGTGTTCAGTTTCTATTTGTATTTCAATGATTGTTATTACTGTATTACGATTATCAAAGCCATCTCTCTGCTTTTCTCTCTTCTGAGTAGACTCTTCTTGTTGTTGCCTCTGTAATTTTTGAGTTTGACACTACAGTCTATGTGATAGAATTGAGAGCATGATGTTAAGGCTTGATTGTGATAAGTAAACTTAGAGAGAAAGACAGAAAAAGAGAGCGATGGTTTCAATGCAGCTGAATTTGATTTCCCCAGACAAACTGAGAGTATAAAGACAGATGAACATCAGCAGTGAGTGAAGTTGTCATACACCTTTTAAGAGCTTCCACAAGATGCACCTTATATATCATCAAAATATTTAGATTTTTTTTCCTTGAAATTATGCTTTTGAACTTTAGTCAAATTCTAACACAGTGTTCTACTTTAACACAGACATTACCTCTGATGGTGAAAAGCTAGTATCTTTTATTTTCATCAGTGGGTCAGCAAAAGCCCTGCAGTGGAAAGTACTATGCTCACAAACAGCATTCAGCTGCTTCAGTTTATATTGTTTGAGCATCCACAGTCAGCATAAATGACTCCAGAAAAATATTTTTTATTCTCTATTGTCATAATTTTTTCATCATAACTAGGCCAGTTAAGGTTCTGCTGTGTGACGAAATAATCACTGAAATCTGAAAAATTACATTAATATTCAGAGTAAACATAAAATCATATGAGTGTGAAGGGGACTCGGCCTCCCTTTCTCTTGTTTGTTATGTAATGCATGTAATGCGTTTTTTCAACAAAGTGGTTGTTAATGAGTGGAACAGTCTCCTGAGGGACATAGTGAAGTCATCATCCCTGGAGGTATTTAAAAGGTGTGAAGACATGGCTCTTAAGAACATGGTTTACTGATGGACTTGGCAGTGCTGAGTTAGTGGTTGAACTAGATGATCTTAGAGGTCTTTTCCAACCTAAATGACTCCATGGTTCTATCACATGCAATTTCCTTCTAACTCCTTACTTTTAAATTACTGGGGAGCTGTAGGTCCTTGTGGTACTGCAATGGAACTAATGCAAGTGGTATTAGTATAATAGCTGAAGTCTCCTTGAAAAAGGAAGAACTATCTCCATTGGCCTGGTGATGTTTCAACAATAAATCATTCCACAAAGCTCTGATAATAAGGTACAAGACATTGGTGAAAAATTGACCACCACATCGGAATCCATTTGGGAAAAATAATTCTGGACAAAAGCTGAACTTTCAGGGGGAGTGTGTAAATTCAGTTCTGAATATGTCAGCAAATATCTAATTAATTTCCATGTAAAAAGATCTTTTGCAGAGCAGAGGTACTTCAAGGATTTGTGTGCAAGAACATCTGAAATATATATTTATTTTTTTTTTTTAGTGTTCAGTTTCTGGGTACTCCATTTTAGTTTCTGTGTCTGGTTTGCAAAGATGGTATTATCTTCTAAACAGTTCTTAGAAATTTTGACTCTTAAAATCACCTGAAAGACAAACTTTCAAGTGAATTCTAAGCTATTGTAGTGGTTATATCTAAGCTAAATATTATTTAAAGCATGTTTGCAATGTGTGAATATCTAAATTTAACAAGACCATGAGTTTAAGGGAGTGTTTTTGATAATAGAGAATTTTTTCTGGATGAACACTAGACACTTTGCTATATTGATTTATTCACATTGATCAACACCTTTAGAAATAATTTTCACTTACTTATCACAGGAGATAAATCCATGATACAGTATCAAGTCTAATAATTCTCCACACCCTTTTAAGCAATTCATCCTTCAATAGAATCCCATTCCTCAATCTCTAAAATCAATAACTACATATGCACTCAAGTAAGAATTTCAAGATTGAGCCTTTCTAGAAAATGACATTATCATTGTAGGAAAACAAAGATGAGTTAGTGAAAGATCACTGTATTAAAAGAAATATGGATTTTAACATGTTTTCAAAAAGAAGATAAAGTAAACAATTCTAATTAAATAGTGCTTACATCACCTTCTTACAGAATACAGTTCTAGAAAAGTCAGAAAGCCTTTACAAAGCACCACTGACTGAAAAAATACTACACTAATATCTTTTGACAAGAATTTAATCAGAAAACAGTTTTCATGTGTATATCAGCTTGATTTTTGTTTATTTATTCTGTGAAATGTTATCAAGAGGTAATGCATTAAACAAACAAATGCACGCAAAGTTGTGATATGTATAGATTATTCATGTAGGCTTTCATTACATTGTTGTCCAAATATTTTACAAGGAAAATAAGAGGGAATGGAGAGTAATAAGCACACTTGTAATAGATTCTAAATATTTGCAGTGGAGATCCAGAATTACCTTTTGAGTATAATAAATGAGCTTCTTAAGTTATTTTCATCTTTGCTGAGAACTAGCTAAGCAGCAAAATTAGGCAGGTTTTGGAGAGAGACATTATCCCCTCTTTCAGAATGATGAAGGAAAATATGTTCAATGAAAAGGTTTTTTGTGCCGATTCCTTATGTCAAACAGTCACCAGCAGATTCTCATCTCCTGCTTTTCTGGGCCATTTCTCCAAAAAATGCTGCCTCTGCCTGCGTTGGGAATCCTATATCATTTTGATGTGTCTACTCCAGAAGCTTTCCCATCAACTCTGTCTTTGTTGTAAATCCTTAATTTGTCCCTTGTGAAATATATTGAATGTGGACAATTTGATCAATCATAAACATAACACTTTGTTTTTCTTTTTCTTTCCTAAACAAAATATCTGATTCTCCCCAATTAGTTTTTTTTCTCCAAGATGAAATTCCTAGACAGTTAACTCTTGGTGTCCCTGAGAAGTAAGAGGTTCATTAATTACCAACTGCTTAAATAACAAGCTTTGTTTGATGTTTCCAATTTAAAAGGCTTCTGCTGTTTTCTTTCCATAAACAGGATTATGGTTTTCCGTTGTGTTATTTTAAAGGATGTAAATATAGGGTTTTACTCAGTCATTTAATCATCTTAATTACAAGGTTTACTATAGCAAGATTAAAAATGAATGTTTTCATCCAGATTTACATGTTTCCCTCAGAATTAATACTTTCAGCTGAGCTTTTTAAGGCTTTTATTCAAGTCTTTCAGTATGAGCCTAATGGAGAACGACAACTCCCATTGTTAGAATGAGAACAGCGCTGATGCACGCAGGGGAAGGCAGATGTGTGCTCCATCCTGCTTCAAAGGGATGCTACCGTCTGGAGGGAGCTCTACTACGTAATCTTTCCACAGCATGTAACATCTGTACCGATGTTAAACTATAACTTTTTCTAATCTCTTTCTAAAGGACAAAGCTGATCTTACCCAGTTGGGAAACTGTGCTGTAAACTGCATCTTTTATGCCTCTCCTTTAGTGTTGCAAGACTGTACTTTTCATGAGAAATGTTTCACCAAAGATGATTAACGCCCATTGCCATGAGGATTACTGTCCTTCCCTTGCATGTTTGGGAAGATACCCATAGTTGTTGCTAAACTAGCAAGTTGCTAAAATAAAACTCTTTCTTCCAAGGTCCAGGAGTTTTTGTCCTGTTCTTCTGTTATCTACACAGCTCCCCTAGACCTCATATTAATTGGAGAAACAAACATCAAGTAACGCTTTTTTAAGTTGTTCTGAGCTCCTATTTGTGTGTACCTCAGACACACACAGAAAAACACTTTAAAAGTAAACACAAACCAATCAATTCTCCCTGCTCAGGGTCTGCAAAATGAATCTGATGGCTGCATTTGCATTAGAATTGCAACTTCGGGCTGCAACTTCACTACTAGTAGAAAACCAAGTCCAACTGAAGTACACTAGCTCTCTAGAACCCCCCTTGTTAGAACCATACTACACAAATTGTACATAGAATTAACAAGACAGGCTCTAAATTACTTCATTTGTGTACAGAATTGCTGATAGACTTCTTCAGGTAAATTAGTTGTGATAACAAGATTGTTGTAGGTGGGCTGGACTGCTCTAAGTATGCTCATTAGCTTGTTTACAGGCAATTGGCTCAGGTATCTGCATGCAGGACGTAGCAAATTCAATTCTGAAGGTGTCTGTGCCCCCTATGGCTCTCCATTTACTAAAAGGATTTTGGAAATGCAATTCACAAATGTCTGTCTATATGTAGATGAAGGTCACAAGGTTATCATACTGTTGAGGATTCAGTTCCAGGATTCAGACAACTAACAGTGGCATTTCAGTGGACAACACTGGTGCATTCTGCTCCTTATCTGCATCTAGAGTTTATCAGTTTCCTCAAAATCATAGGAAGCCTTCATGATCTTAGATTTCTAAATCTCTAGCTCTCTTCAGACATGAGTGGATGCTACCTCATCGTGTTAACCTGTCACTACAAGTGAGATTTTTTCCTGACCATGATTTGTGATATCAATAAAGGATCGCATTATGTACTGATGTATTAAACAGTAAAGTAACATCAAGGTTTTTTTCTATCATATGTTCTTTCAAATCTGACTTTTCAAATCAGCTTTAGCATAGAAAACTATTTAAATTGCTTCTGGGAGAAGCCAATACGTAGGTGAAAGTGATATTTTTCCTCTCACCTGTAGATCACTGTTTTGCTAGTGCCTATCAAAGCACTGGTCACTCACAATATTAATAAAACAACAGCTGGATAGGTCATACCTCCAACCTTGACTCTCCCATAAACCAAACAGAACTCATTAATCAGTCAGTACCTTCTATTAGAAGTTTTTAGAGGTCAATATATGAAGCTGGTGATGACAGAGCATTTCACATTCACTGAACATAATTATCAACTCCTCCTAACTGCTAGGCTTGCTGTGAAGGTAGAACTGTCCAGTCCTCCAGTATGTTTCTCCTTCTACTAGGAAAAGTGAGATTAAGAGGAACACTGATGTTTGGGCTTTGGTTTTTTGGGTTGGTTTGTTTGTTTGTTTCTCTCCTTAAAAATTATATTTACGGAATAATGGAAGCCAAATCCTAGTATTTTAGACTTAAGCAATATGTGGCTTGTGCTAGGGGGATCTATATGAAGACTTACAGAACACTCAACAGTTTGGTTTCTCTCATAATTCCATGCTGTATATTGCTCTTCACTCATTTTAATCCTTAGTTGGGGCATGATGCTGGGTAACAGACACAGGCCACTTAAGTAACATTATTAGAAAATAATTGCTTATTACACAGGACAGGAAAGTTTTAATATAAAAGACAAGATGGCACTTTATCTCTTCTTTACTTGTCTATACCTATAAATTATTGTAATGTACACATGAAATATTTTGAAACCACTATTTCAAGAGCCACATGTATCAAGTGAATGAATTAGCGATCATGAATTGAAGGGTTCCTGCACTCCCCTATAATACTTTACTGTAATCTTATGATTATATGACTTTTATGAAACTCTAATAAAGCTTAAATTTTGCTTTTCAAAAATGGGAGAGGAAGAAAAAGTGTTAGAAGACAGGTTAAAAGTCCTTTAAACTCTTTGTTCTTGTCCTTATTCTGGATTAATTTCATGAGGTCATCTTGTCTCTTCACCTATCACAGTTTTCCCTGGATGAATTATAAAGCTGTTTCACTCTTGCATTCCATACTTTGTCAGTTGTACTAGAATGCTTTTGAAACTTTCATGTCTAGCAGTGATAATTCCCGTGTGTGTTATAATTAAAGTGGTGTCCATGAGCCCTGTCAGTGCTCAATATAGGAATCTGTGTTCTTTATTTGTGCAACTGATTGATGACTATGCCTGTAGTTTTCATTATGGAATGAACAAACACAATTAACTTTTTTTCTTCTATGGTCTTTTCATTACTCAGTATATGACCAGTAATTTTGCTGCTGACTTCCCTGGAGCACTTTTTAAGATTTCCTTCCTCAATCTTGTTGAAGGCATGCATCTGAGTATATGAAATTTAGGAGCTGGAGAATTATGGAATTTTCTGTAGGGTAGCATTTTAACAAGCTATGTTTACCAGTGAGGAGTTACCTCTAGTATGTTGGCAGTGTGTTGATACTAGATTTTAATTACTTTTTAATAATCGAAATGTGCCCCAAATTCTAAGCAATGTCTGTATAGTAGACGTATGGATAAATAATTCTAGATTTTATCTCTTTGGTTTGGTTGGTTTGATTTGTTGTTTGGTTTTGGTTTGTTTGCTTGTTTGTTTGGGGCGGTTGTTTTTGGGTCTTTTTGGTTTGTGGGTTTTTCTAGATTTGAAAAGTAATAAATGAACAGAAATTCCTTACTGGTCCAACAGTAGTAAATTCTCCCAAGGAGTTCATAATTTGATAGTTTAAACAAAAAAAAAAAAAAAAAAAAAAAAAAAAAAAAAAAAAAAAAAAAAAAAAAAAAAAAAAAAAAAAAAAAAAAAAAAAAAAAAAAAAAAAAAAAAAAAAAAAAAAAAAAAAAAAAAAGAGCAGCAAAACACACAAACACAAGAAAAAAACCCCTAAACCAAACAAAAAGAACCAACCAAAACAAACAAACAAACAAACAAACAAACAACACACCTTTCCTAAACATTTCCACAGTTGAAAAATCTTTTCCATGCCCGTAAAAACACTAATAATTCTTTCAAAAAATACACTATCCTACAGAAGCAAGTGCAAGTTTAAGTCCCTAGACCCACTGGATCACTCCCTGGAGCTGTTCTTCACCTCAGGGGCTATGAAAATGCAGTAATAAGATGGTTGACCTTGCCCAATTAAGGTAGTAGACAACCATGGATGAAGGGGGAGCCCTGACAGGACTCTGCTTAAGGGACGTGTGCTATAGGTTTGCAGTCACACTGTTGTCAACAAATATTACCCCAGCTGCCAGTTCAGGAGAAGCAAAGTGAAAGTGGATACTAAGAAAAGAGAGAGGAAGCATGGGAGATTAATTAATTTTAAAAATGCATTGAGTATGTTGGCCCTCAGGCTCAGGCTCTATTGCCTCTCAGGCGCCAGCTGTACGTGTCTATTTGTCTACAGCTTGACAAATGGGACAACAATGATGAAAAGTTTCTGCAGTGGGCAAGCTCTTCTTCCCTCGAGACAAGTTACTAGCCTGTTACTGAGATGTCCCAGCAAATTAGACATAACTATCAGGAACCTCTTAGTCTAGGGATTAAATCAGACAACTCTGTCCTGCCAGGTTTAACAGAAATGGATGTTTATGGCATCACATTCACTTCTCTGCAACTAGTGTAGTCAAGTACCAATTAAAGTGCTTCAAAACCACTTTCTGTAGCACTGGTTACATAGTTTCTAAAACAGCAGCAGCACAATGCTCATAGATTTAAGACTGCAGTAGTATGCAGCAGTTACAATCTCAGAGGTACAGGCCTCTTGCAGAGTTGACCCTCTCATTATAACCTTTCCATTAGAATCTGTTTGTTATTTACTTCTGATGTTTTACTAAACTTGTGTCTGGAAGAACACCGTTTTGCAGATATGCCACTTAGTTAAATGTCAGAAACCTCGTTCTCTTCAAGACAGAAAATTCCTAATTAATCCCAATTAACTCTCTACTTCATATCACGAAAAAGAATAGAGTAAGAGAGTACATGTTAATGACTGTAACTAAGGAGAAGAGGCCAGAAATGCACTGCTGATCAGACAGCTGAAACAGAAGGAAACATGAGAAGGAGAAAGAGAAGAGAAACTATTTATTAGTATGGGTCTGGATTCTAGCTTTTTCTCTCCACTAGCATTGTGATGAAACCATAAAGGATGTTAAAAAAAAAAAAAAAAAAAAAGGATAAAAACAGTGGATTTTTCAGGAAAAGCTATTCTTCCATTATTAACTGAATTCAATGGGGATTCTAGTAGCAATGACTCCTTTAAATGTTAGGAGGTCAGTTTTGATTCAGAAGGACAAGGCTTTGAACTGAACTGATCTGAGTTCTGTCAGATTCCATTAAAAAGTTTCCCTATATAATAAAGTCACTTATTCCTTATTTTCTAAGTATGAAAGTGAACTTACAACCATTTGAGGTGATACAAAGCTTAATGAGACATAGATTTTCATACAGCCTGATTTAATCAGTTCAGGAAGATTGTTCCAAATAAATGAAGCAGTATGAAAACAATTCTTTTTGGGATATTTAGTTTGCATTTTTCTTTCTCATAGTGGAAACTAGAATTGTTTAGAATTATATCTCTGTGTGTATTAATGGTTTTTATCCTACCAAATACAATTATAACTGTCATGAAGGTAGCTATAACTTAAGAGTAAATATATTAAAGGCAATTGCTTGAATTTTTCAAAGAGAAAATGACTGAATAGGTATAAGCATAATATCATAAAGTTCAGACAAGAATCTGATTACAGCAAATCTGAACTCCTGTGCAGAAGCACATGTACATCCTTTATCTTCTGACAAAATAAAAGATGTTTTCCAAAACAATAAAAGTGAAAAAGTGACTTCCTTTTGACCCCACTTTTAACTTAACATGAGAACACAAGAGACAGAAGTGGTCAATCAAATTACTATGTTTCAATATTGTTAAAATCATTGCTGATGACTTCATTAGCAAGTTGATATAATTCCTAGTAGTACTGATGTTACTACCCTAGAGTGGAGAATCTGCAACCAGAAAATTTCGATTAATTTATTGGTTTATCAAAGCATTAATTTACATGGTATTTTCTTCTTTGTATAATTGCAAGAAAGAAGAAGCACTACCTATTTTACAGAGGATAACAAGAGGATGATCTATGAAGAAAATTTCAAGAGAAGACTAAAATTTCACTGATTTACGATTCAAGTCTTGTGACTTTACAACACCATGATTCTTGCTTAAATGAAAAAGGGCTTTGAAAAACAGAATTCTGAAAGCTATGCACGTAGTCAGCACAAGAGGGAGCGGGATTGACTGTTGTTTGCCTTACTTTATTAAGGGTATTTCTTTTAGAATAAACAAACAAAAAAATCAGTGAGAGCTGGACAAACGCATTCTTTTTTGTGATAGGTATATATAATGTGACACATCACATGTATATATAATGTGTCATTTGTACTGCTATTGCTAAGAGTTCAAGGAGGGGAAATATAATCATAGGACACTGGTCTAGGTTAAAAAGAAGACAACAGAAGGCTATATATTTTCTCTAAATAACAATTATGTGACAAGTAGAAGATGGATGGAAGCAGTTCACTGGGTTTCCAGTAGTGCAGAGCAGTGTGCACAGGGACTCAGCAGTGTACTGTCTGTATGTAGAAACAGGTAATAGCTATATTCTCTACATTGTTAAATTTTAAATGATTTATTGTTACTCAGGTTATTTGTCGTGATTTATTCGTACAATGTAGTTGAACAGCAATATCAGCATTCTGGGGCAGTTTGCTAATGTGACATATTTCTTCCTCTTCATCTGCACTTTAAGTTATTTTTTAATTAGAGTGGGAAAAAAATCATCTGTCACTGTCATTCTTATTATGTAAAAATTTTCTTTTGGGGTCTATAAAACTGGTTTTATGCTATTCTCTGAAGTATATGTTTACATGTTTCATTGTGTTCAGAAAAATGTAAAGAAGAATCCATTCCTCAGTACATTTAAGCCTAGAAAAATATACCAAAAAGGAGCTGAGCACTAGACCTTTAGCATCTGGGGAATTATGTGATTTATAATGCTATTTTTTTTACCATATTTGAAAATCAAATTCAGAGGAAGGTTGAGGGAACACCTACCCATCTCCCTCATTCATCTATACAGCTCCTAAGGATTCATTGACCATTGCTTTGTGTGTGTATGTTTTGGCATTTCTTATAGACGTAGAAAGAGCTGGTGAGGAGATGAGTGAATATTAAAAATTAAAAGAATTATCTATCAGCACACATATCCTTTTGACTATGGATTGATTCTGGACTGTTGGAAAGTCGCTTCCTTCCATCTTCTTCAGTTTTCCCATATAAAACTGGTGATAATGGTACTGCCCTTGATTACAGATTTTAGGATAGCAAATATCATAGGAGCAAAGGAGCAGGCCCAAGGAAGATTAATCAATCATATTTTGTCATGGCCATGGAGGAATTCACCAAGCATTGACCTGCAGATAGACCCAGCAAAAGTCTTTAAATTTATATTAAAACACCTATCATCGAGAGAATATAAACTGGAGAGGCAGTGGGCTGAATCTTAAGTTCAGTTGTGTGCAGCCATATAAAAGCAACTCCATGGACTCCGAGTATCCAGTTTTTGACAATACAATTCCTATGACAACAAGTGCATGTGAAGAGTGCTGAAGTCTGCTAGAAAAGAGTGTTTTGAAGTATAAATTAGAACTGCAGTTGCCTTTTATTTTCATTTCTATAGCCAGAAGCCTGAAATTTAATCTTGTTAAAGAAATATTTCTGCTACTATTAATCCTTCCTGGTATTAGGAATCAAGGTGACTGAGGTATAAAGGGACAAATTTAAATTGCTTTCTTTCTTGGGAGTACAAAAAAACAAACTGAAACATACACATAAACTCATTGAAAGACTGATACTGTCATAACTGGATTACTAGTGAATATTTGCAGCCAAATTACATAATTTGCTTGGCAGAGCTTCTGCTAATAAATGATGAGTAGAGGAAAGTTAAGTATGCAGCTATTTTGCCTCTCTCAGATAAAAAAGGGTTAGTTTTATTTTTATACTTGACAAAGTAATATTCTACAAATTTGGATAATCATCATCCTACTATTACTTTGGGGTTTTTTGTTTCAATGAATGTCCTAGTTATGCCTTCAAAATGTATTATCTATTGGTATCACTGCAGTAGTCATAAAATTAAATTTCTGTGTAATGCAATAGCCCCTCCAAGGTGCAGGATTCTGGGGTTCACTCCACAGCTCTGGAATCTGACTTTTCATTGTACTCACCACTGCAGCAGACTTACAGAAGAAGTAGAGTGTCCTGAAGTAATTATCACAAAAGTACCAGTAAAGTGTAGAGAAAATCAAGTGTGATAGCACGCTCAGAGAACAAGAGAAATGTGAAGTGTGAAAAAAAAAAAAAAAGGGAAAAAAATTGCTTTAAATTCTGTTGAACATTATGACAGAGAAAATAATGTCCGCAGATATTCTATACAGTGATGGGTTTTCCTGAGCACTAAACAACATACTTATTATTTTCTAGTGCATGCCACACTTTTCATATTAGTACAATGGGTAGTTAATCATTATCACAGAACTCCTATTCATTCAAATTATTAAGAAATAATCAAGCTGTGTTGCTGGAGATTCAACACACTTCCATCATTCAAAAGATTCTAATAATATTAAGCTGCCCAAATTAGAGTTTACTAGTGACTCTCTAAGCACATTTGCCTTTGCCAAGTTTTGTATTTCCTGTAGATAAGTGATCACAACTGCATAGGTTTGTTTTTAATTGTTAAAATGGTCAACAGTAGAGGACAAAGAATTCCAGACCTGGTCCTTCTAATCATGCTCTGCAGTCAGGTTTTAATCCTTTCAATGCACAATACATTAATTTTGAGGTTATTCCAATTATTTTATTCAGCATGATCTTGTATAAAACATGAATTCTAGGTACATTACAGAAACTTTACGTTCTTTGTCAATAAAAAGAACAATTAAAAAAACACTGAGTTAGTTTGCCTAGATATATTTTCTTTCAATATTTTTAATTATATCCTACTTTTTGAACCAGATATTAATCAAGTATCATATCAGTCATATCATATCATATCTAACTGTTTTAAAAATACTTTAAAACTTCTTATTGGGAGTTTGCCTGCCTTTTGTTCAGAGTTTTCTCTTCCCAGTGTTTATCTTCCTTAAAAACTATTTTCAATCGCAATAAAAAATGTATTTGTTTCTCCCATCAGGTTTTTTTGCCAGAAATTTCTATTATTTAAACATTTTCTTTAGTTATATAAGACAAGAACATTGACAAAATGGCCCTAAATTCTGAACTTATAACATGTCTAAACATTTCTTTACATGAAAAGGTTACCAAGAATATAGCATATCAAAAATTATTTCAAAGTATATCAAGAAAATCAAATTGGATGTTCTTGTTTTGTTACTGTTGACTTTTTGTTTCATTTTGTTTTATTTTGTTTCTTTTGTTTTAATAAAGGAGGGCTCATAGTCAGACAGAACATGCGTTCTGCAAAGTTACAAAGTAAAGAAATATTAAACACTGACTTTGTAGGTAATAAGATGATAATGGGTGTAAATAAACACCCAATATGGATTTGCCAAGAAGAAATCACATAAAATTTAATTTTATTTTTTGAAAGTGTTATGACTTAGCAGAAAGAAAGGCATATTTAAGATTTGAGAATAATTCCTGCAAGAGGTTACAGTCAGTGCAGAGCACAGAACGAAAATCCAAAAGGATAAGTGCATTGCAGAAATTGTTTTCAATTAATAACACAAAATTCACCAAAATGCAGATAACTCTATCTATTGAAGATTAAATATACAAATAGAATAAAGGGAAGTGATTAAAGAGTATAGAAAAATACCATCACCAAAAACTAACGGAATAATTAGTAGAATGGTAGAATTAGTAGAATAGTACAATTCTAGGACATAGTAACAGAACTGCTACCTACGAGTGATCATTGTTCCAGTTATCAATAGTATTAATGTCCAGCTTTGGGCCCTACATTACAAAATGCAGAAAAGCAGTAGAGATGAAAATAATAAAACTAAGCAGAGGATTCAAAATCAGGACTTCTAAAGAGAAGTTAAAGACATTTGGCTGAACTAGCCTTAACCTTGCAAACAGAAACCTGACATGCACAGAGATATCAGTTTTCTATTGTAGCTGTAAAAGTTTAATATAGCTCTTCAATAAAGTGTTTTCAGTACTTCCCATAAGGTATTCTGTATAAGTAATAAACAGTATTGAAAATAAAAAGGAATTATGGGCAGATATTAAGGAAAACTGTCTAATTATCGCAGCAAAGAAGTAGTTATTCTGATGATCTAAATTTAGGAATATAATTTACTGGACATTTTTTAAGACCGGGCTGAGAATATCTGATCTTGCCTGAGGGCAAAAGAAGGGCCTGAATAACACATGGATTTGACAACTTTGTGATACTTTCTGGAACAGGGTTCTTTTTTAATAATAAAAATCATACCCTTGACAATCAAATATACATGATAATCTAACATCTTTTCAAAGCCATGTTTTTGTTGTATGCTATGTGGTCTCTTTAAAGAGTACTTGTATAAAAAGGACATTTCATCAGTCTTTATATGCTTCAGTGACTGGCTACATTTCATATACGTAAAGTACAAATGAGAGTATATGTACACCAGTAATGGCAATATAATATTTGTAACCTCCAGTACAAGATCTATCCTGACAGTACATTTAACTCTTCTAACATATTTTAAGATATTGGTGGTATGAATGGTTATAAGGGAGAAAATATTTGGAGTTTCATCACCTTAATTGAATCTGAAGAAAGACAAATATATGATTGGTAGAACTATGTTTCAGGTAAGTGAGCAGTAGATATATTTATTTCATTTAAACTGAATATTTCTAAATGTCATGCAAATTTTATGGTTTATAGCTATATATAGTAAATTCAGACTGTAATCTTGAGTGTACTTTTTACTGGTTTTCTTATCAATTTTAAAAAAAAAAAAGAAGCAACTCTTTCAGAGTTGCTAAAACTCCCAGATTATCTGACATTTTGGCTGTCATCAGGCATCAGTACCATTTATTCATCAAGTACTGCCATCTTGTGGAATTAAAGTAATCAAAGGAAATCCCAAATAGGGAAAGAGAAATATATTTTTCTAAAAGGATCTCCCACTGCATCACAAAAAGAAAACTAAAACCAGACCTAATTCTTGTACAAACATCATAACTCCACAGAAGTGCAATTATGGGATGAGTGTTTGTTTTTTCCCTTGAATATGCAAAATTAAATCATGTTATGGACTGTACATTTAGGTTTTAATGGCCTTTTGGTGACCTTCTTGATACGTCCTCACTTGCACCACTGATGAAAAGGCTATGCAGAAACCTTACGTTGAAAGGATGAAACAAGCAATTTCTTATGAGAAAAACCCTGAAGCAAATCTGGGAAGCATTCAGGCACTAACAAATACTGGAGTGAATATTTGGTTCTATCTGAATGCTTCCAGCAAATCTCTTTTTGCAATACTTAAGGGGTTATTTCTTACTGACCCACAATGACACAGAGACTTTTGCATTTCCACAGTACTGACATTTTCTGCATCAGAATGATATCTCCAAAATCACAGTACTGCATTAGCAAAAATGCTGATATGTCAGTATTCCAGCTTCATCCATTATGGGAAGTACATGAAATTGTGACAGTTTAGGAATTAGTGTTGTTTAACAGAGAAAATAGAACTGAAAAAATCATTTAAGAAAGATTTCACACTATAAATTAATTCCAGCAGGAAATAGATGCTCTCTTCTTACTACTTTATCACCAAGTGACCCAGATTTTCACGTACATAATCTGCTAAAAAGTGCTTAATAAAAAGCAGAAACAAATTGGACATTGGGAAGGCTTTTCAAATGTTCTTCAGAAAAAAGATACAAATCTCCTTAGAGACATTTTTCTGTAAACAAGGCTGGTTATTCATAAAAAGAAATATCAGTTTTGCAGTTACCAAAATTACTTATATCATTTTTACACCAAGACTTCGTATATGACAGAATTTAGAAGCAGAAGAATCCTTCAGCCACAAGAGAATGTCAGTTTACAACTGTTCTATAATTCATAATTTCTCTGTGTTTTTACTCTCTGTTTCTGTTGGTGTTGATGAATAGTATCTTTGTAAAAGTTTCTTTTGTGTTGGCAGTCAACTGTAATTTCCAGGAAGGGCTCTACATCATTTTTGTGGTTTTTGGCATAGGTGTCACATTAAAAATAAAATAGATGGGCATAAAAATAAAAAATAAACTCAGCATATATTCTATAGAAATACTCTAAACTTCCGTATTCTGCAGTGTTCAGTTTTCTCCTGTCTCTTAAACTTTTTTTTTTCCCTATTGAAAGCAAAATCAGTACAGCACAAAAAAACCATTTACTCAGTCTTTCCTCAAAAGTAGATGACTTCAGAAGGTCCATATCTAAAGTAATTACTTTCTGATTTTACAGTTTTAGTTTAGTTTATTTATATTTTTGTAGCACTTACTTTTGGATTCAAAATCTCTTGAAGGTCATCATTATTAACTTTTCAGGCTTGAGATGCATCTTTGGAGTTCAGCATCCTAATGAAAAGTTAATACCATGACAACTGTATCTGTGCTTAGTCAAATGACAGTTGTCCTAAAATCTTTAATATAAACCACTGTAGGAAAATTCAGGATTGAAGTTCACTAAAAACTGCCATGAGTTGTGTACAAATAGACCTGGTGTTATCTGTCTAGTCTTCTTGTTCTAAAATTCAGAAAGGTTTACTCAGCACTTTATCACTTTGTAACATTAGGATTTCAGATGATATTTAAATGCCTCTCTTCTCATACTTTATATGTACTCCTGTGCTGAACTGCTGTTGGACTTGTGGTATGTAACTACATTCACTGTTGTTTCAGAATATTTTATTGTTCATGAACTATAGATGACAGACTTGTCTGTAGAGAGACAGCAATGTTTTAAATATTGATTCTCCATTATTGTCTTTAAAAGTTATTTTTTAGACATCTTTGCAACCATTTGAATATCCTCTTATGCACAATACTGCCAAAAGAAAAGCAAACCAACAAAAGAAAACAAAGCAAACCCCCAATTTTTGTACCTGGCAAGTCTTTACTAGCAATTCTATATTTAATGAACTCTAAATTGTAATTTGGCTAGCATACAAAGTGTGAACAGTCAGATTCACAGAATATGAACACCAATGCATGTTTCATCCTCTATTATGGCTGCAAATTTAGAAGTGTGAGATATTTGCACAATGGATCAATGTCAAGGTACACCCATTTTCCCTTAATTGCAGTCATTCTGTGAACAACTTTTTGTAAAATCACTTCTGTAAGATCATCCATCGTATTTCTGTCAGCTAAAATCTCTGAGGTCCCCAGATCCCAGGCCAGCTGTGGTTGTTTCTGATTGGTCTGCATAGTATACGTTAGAAATTGCATAATTTCCCTGAGATATTTCAACTGAAGCCTATGCCTACTGTATGGATATAGCCCTCAAATTTTATTTAAAAAACTGCTGAACTCATTAGCCAGGTCTAACAGAAGAAAAAAAAAAAATCATAAAATGTGTAAGGGGGTTTTCACCTGCAAAGGAGTTCAAGAATTCCAGATAGATTCCAGATCTGAGCACATACAGATGCATAGTCTTTGGGCATTTTAAGATGTATCCCCAGGATTTTGCTTTTTAGAAATAAAATATAGGAGTAATGCTTTTAATGTCAATGGGCTGTCAATGATCAAGAAGTCAGCCACTAACACTTTTTTCCTGGGCTTTGGAATCTTGGCTCCTGACTGGAATACAGATGCTAAAGGTATGCACAAAAAGAGGCATTAACCACAGCTTTATAGCATAAATTCTTTGAGGTTTATATTTGGCAGTTTTGTTATTTTTTTTTCCACAGGACTCTATGCAAGTACCCATTCATCCATCACTCCCTTTTTAACAGCACAAATAATTAAGAAGACGACAAAATGATGGTATTCCCCCTGGATTCAGTACTGGCAAAGACTAAGTATTTATTTCCTTGGAGGCACAAAAATTTATTGCCTGAAATCTTTTCCTTAGGATTAATTCTAATTAATAAATTAATAACTGTGTGTGGTTTTAGGCTCTAAATTGAGAAAATTCTACTCTACATGAACTACCAATGAACCCACGCTGATGACTATTTTGCATTTGGTTTGAACTACTTTTAAATCAGAGCAATTAGTGAGACTGATTGCTTTCCATTTGAATTAGTAACAGGTGTCTTCAGTTAAAGACTGTGCATTTTCCTTGAACTTGTGTATTCATTATCACTTTGTAAAATCTTATGCTGCCATGAATCATTTCTTCCAGATAAGACTTCATGGCAAAGTGTGGCAATGAAATTTTCAGAGAGACGTATTCAGGGTTAATTAGTATTTTACCTGAAACATAAGAGAAGAGGAAGGAAAATTTGAACACTCAGAGAGCTCTCTGAGTGCTCTTAATTCCTCAGGGTCCTGTGTAACCACTCAGAATTACTATTATATCTGAAAGAGATTTTAAGCAAAAACTCAATTAGTGCATTTTAATTTCCCTTTTTGGGGTCTTCCAGTCCTGTTATGTAAGTATACACAGTCTTTTAACATAGCATTTTTTTACTGATACCATCAGTATTTTCTGCGAAAATTTTCATCTGATTTTAAAACCAGATTAAACTTCTTAAAAATTAATTCAGAAGACAGTGCATCTCTACAATATTGCTTGCATTGTTTGCTTATATTACTGGAAAAAGCAGTTATCATACTTTTCTATTCTTTTCTTGCCATCGTGTCAGGGACAGTACAACACCAGGATAGAAAGGACAAGTTGGAATTTCTAATGCTTTCTGTAGTGTTATAGTCAAACTGCACACCAGGCTAGGATGCTAATGTGTTTCACACTACTTGTACCGAGAACAACTGTATCAGTTCCTCTCCTATCACTAATAGAAAAGCACATAACAAAATTTAAATTTTCAGACATTTTCTTTCACCCATTTAACCTTTTAATTTTCCAGCTAACTTTATATCAAGAAAACCTTTTGACTGTAGTGCGGATAAAAATATAAGAGAATCAGACTGACATACTTGAAATTGCTGTCTTCCTGTTGCTGCTGAAGCTGAGAGTAGTCAGCCAAGAAATTTCGGTCTGAAAACTTGGAATTTGCTATACCAGTGGAGCAGTTTGCATTTTGGAGCAGTAGTAGGGACTTCATATGCCTGGACTAATTTTGGCTTTTCTCATTTTGAACTCAGTTCTTTGAAGACTATCAAAGGGGGAGATTGCAAAAGAAATTCCCTTATAGCCAGTGTGCCAGTTTAAGTAGTGAACAATATCTTTTTAAGGTGTGAAGACAGAATGAAACAATGGAAGAAGATAAGATTGAAAAAATAGTGGGTAAAGAAGTATACATAAGGTTAGGGCTTTAAAGTCGGAATTGATGGAACTCCACATGAATAATTCCCTGCAAGGAATATCCTGCTAAATCAGAATCTCATTAACTTTATTGATACTTCTAATGTTGAGATTTAAATTAACCTAGGTTTTTATTAAATCATGATACAATCTCATACAGAATAATAGAAAATAGCCTTTTTTCTCAACCAGTTATTATGAGTATAAAGGGAAAAGTATATAATTTTCAAGTAAATAGAATGGTTCATGGAATAAAAATAATATCTTAGGGCTGGATTTAATTGCCATTTTTAAAAAGCACTGATTAGTTGGTAACTTTGTTTTAGGGAATTATTCAATTATAGGGACTTAAACTGCTTAAAGGAAGGGTTTGGAAATTCTTCAGTGAAGCATATATAAAAGATAAAAGTTTAGGACAGTAATATTGCCTGTGAGGTAGGCTAACGAGTTATTAGAATCTGGTGATTTTAAAAACAGACATTCAGAATAAAAGCTGTTTATACACACATTTGCAGAAGTCAACCATAGCTCTACAGGGAGCATCCTGATACATTTCACTGCAAATCTGAACAAGTTGAGAAAAGAGTGCTTTGTATATTATTTTTGGTTTGACCTGAAAGACTATAAAAGAGAATTATATAATATTTTATTGCTGTTTTCTGAGTCTGATCTCAACTAAATCTGTCTTCTCAAGGAACTTTTGGCTGCAAAGTTTATGCCATTTTTGAATTCCCAAGGTTTGTAAAAAAATATTCTCTTCAATTCTAAAACAACCAAACAAAAAGTTTTGAAAACCTTTTACTTTTTCCCTCTAAACTGTTCAAATAAAGCTAGTGAATATTTATTTATTGTATCTATTAACATGACACAATATTGTTTCTGTAATTACTTTCTCTTATTTTCTCTCCCTGTTCTTTTAGAGATCATCTATAGCTGGGTATTTAATGAATTCCCGTCTTTTGTGGCAGAAGACAGCAGACGCTTTATCTCTCAGGAGACAGGCAATCTCTATATCTCCAAGGTGCAAACATCCGATGTTGGCAGTTATATATGCCTGGTAAAAAACACAGTGACAAATGCCAGAGTTTTGAGTCCTCCTACACCTCTGACATTGAGAAATGATGGTAAGAAAAGCCTTATTTCTGAGTACTACATGAAAGCAAAAATACTGAGCCAAAAATACTCCAATTAAGTTAGGAACCATGATTCAATTGCTTTTCAGTGTACGCACACATCTACTGTAGCAATTGGCAAAGAAAAGCTTTTCGTGGGGGTAGTTTCTTTTGAAACATCCAACAATTTTTAGAACTGTGATGGCTGAGGTGCAAGCTGACACCTCCTGGTGTATTTTGTTTAGAACAGTTACTCCACCCTGCTATTCTGATGTTCTGTCACCGACAGAGAGAAGCACCAACTCCTTTCTCAGCAGTCTGTTTGCTTAGGGCTCAGTTCAGTTGTCTCCACCCAAGTGGTCACTGCCATACTGAGATACTTTCAGGCACCTGAGACATCCACAGGGCACTGGCAAATGCCACATGGAGCATATAGGCCAGCTGCAGGATGCCAGGAGATCATTTGTGCAATTGGCCACTGTGGTTAAAGATAAAAAAAAAGTTTATATAAATACACTAACAACAAAAGGAGGGCTAAGAAGAGTCTTCATCCTCTGCTGAGTATAGAAGGTAGCAGAGTTTCAGGGGATGATGAAAAGGCTGAGGTACTTGATGTCTTCTTTGCCTCAGTCTTTAATACCAAAGCCAACTCTCATCAGGACACCCAACTCCCAGAGCTGTAAGATGGTTTTGTGGAGTTGAGTAAGGCCCTGGCAATCCAGGAGGGAATGGTTAGTGACCTACCATGCCAATTTTACACCTGTAATTCTATGGGCCTGGATGAAATGTACCCAACAGTAATGAGGGAGCTGACGAAAGAGCACACCAAGATACTTTTGATCTTTTAACAGAAGTCCTGGTTATCCAGAGAAGTCCCAGTTGACTGGAAATTAGCATATATAAGGCCCATGCGCAAGAAGGGTTGGAAGGATGATCCAGGGAACCAGAGGCATATGAGACTGACTAGACACCAGGGAAAGTCATGGAGCAGATCATCCTGAGTACCATGACACAGCGTGCGTAGGACAACCTGATACAAGGGTATCAGGCCCAGCCAAAATGGATTTAGGAAAGGCAGGTCCTGCTTGACCAACCTGATCTCCTTCTATGACAAGGTGGCCCAGTTAGTAGATGAAGGAAAGGCTGTGGATGTTGCCTCCGCAGACTTAAGTGAAGTATTTGACACCATCTCCCATGGCATTCTCCTGGAGAAACTGGCAACTCATGTCTTGAATAGGGGCATGCTGGGTGAAAATCTGTTTAGATGGCCGAATGCAGAGAGTTATGGTGACTGGTGCTATTCTGAGTTGGCTGCCAGTTACTAGTGCAGTTTTCCAAGGTTCAGCACAAGGTCTGGTCCTTTTTAATATCTTTATCAATGTTTTGGAAGAGGCTATCAAGTGCACCCTCAGCCAATTTGCAGATGACACCAAGGTGGGTGGGAATGTTGATCTGCTGAAAGGTAGGAAGGCCCTAAAGAGAGATCTGAACAGGCTGGGTATATGGACTGAGGACATCTGCACAATGTTCAACAAGGCCAAGTCCCAGGTTCTGCACTTGGGTCACAACAACCCTAGGCAGCGATAAAGGCTGGGGCAGAGTGCATTGAGAGTTGCCAAGCGGAAGAGGACCTGGGAGTGCTGGTCAAGAGTGACTGAACATGAGCCAGCAGTGTGCCCAGGTGGCCAAGAAAGACAATGGCATCTTGTTCGGTATCAAGGATAGTGTGGCCAGAAGAGCTAGGAAAGTAGTTGTCCCACTGTACTAGGTCACACTTCGAGTACTGCATCCAGTTCTGGGCTCCTCACTTCAAGAAGGATGTTAAGGTGCTGGAGTGAATCCAGAGAAGGGAAACGGAGCTAGTGAAAATCCTAGGAAACATGTCCTGTGAGTAGCAGCTGAGAGAGCTGGGATTGTTTAGCCTGGAGAAAAGGAGACTCAAGAGGGAACCTCATTGCTCTCTACAACTACATGAAAGGAGGCTGTAGAGAAGTGGAGGTCAATCTCTCCTGTCATGTCTCAAAGGACAAGAGGAAGTGGCCTTAAGTTACCCTAGGGGAGGTTCAGAATAGCTATTAGAAAAAAAGTTTTCTCTGAAAGAGTGGTTAGACATTGGATTGCGTTGTCCAGGGAGGTGGTAGAGTCTCAGCCTCTAGAAGAGTTGAAGAAGAGTCTGGATGTGGCACTTGATGTACTTTAGAGGTGATTATGGTGGTGCTACATTCCGTTGGACTAGATGATCTCGAAAGTCTCTTCCAACATGGGTGATTCTGTGATTCTATGATCTCAGATGACACAAGGCACACATAGTTAGACAACTGAATGACAACTTAAAGACAACTTAAAACTTTACCTGTTGCTGGACTGAAGAACTGTTATACTTCCAGGCTCCAATTCAGCCCATTGATTAAGTACCACCAAGTACAACAGCTTTGACTACTATGATAGTTAGTTACCCAGGTAGTTTTGAATTTCATCAAGGCAAATAACCACAGAATTATTTTCTGTAAATAAGTGCCTAAATCTTATTATAAAAAAAATTAGCTCAGGATTTTTTTCCCCAAAGATCAAAAGGAAAAATTTTTCAATAATTCTCTTTACGGAGTGCATGACATTGCAATATAAATGATAAGTAGCTCCGATTCTATTGGTATATATCTGCCTACAGAGGCAATTCTGTCATTTGCTCTTTTGAAACAAAAAATATTGCAATTTTTTTGCGTTATAATTGATTTTTTCTTTTGTTCTCTCCAAAAAAAGTTATTTTGAGAATAATAATTTCATTGGTACCTATATTTTCTTTTTTTCCAAGATGTTCCACGTTTATATATGATTTCTAGTTCTTCACAGATACATGTTAGCAGTTCAGCATATGTGAATCCATATCAACAGAACTCGAGAGAAAGAGAAAAAATTTTCGGAGAGGGTCTTCTGTCTTGCTTATTTTTTTGTAGAACTAAGGCTAGTTCTATGCTGGAGACACATTCCAAAAGCTAGATTTAAACGCAGGTGACTTAGTTGAGCAAAGTAAATTAAAAGTATGTTCACTTAATTAGCATGAAATTAAGTTAATTTTTATTAATTGTAGCAAATTTAAATTTTCATTTGCATAGCATGCAGCGTCTTCAGCAAAAAATTGCATGTTTTACTGTATCACTTCCTATTTGCTTTTGCTGGTTTAATACCTCTCCTACTTATTGAGTTTCAGGTGTTCAATTTTACTGACTTAACATAGTGAACTTTATCTTTTTTATATCAACCTTTCAAAGTTAAAAAATCCAAACATTGACTGCCTTTTTAAGGAGTTTGAACTCCAAGAAAAAAAAAAAAAGAAAAACCACAGAATTTTATTGTCATATTTATTATTCATATCTTGTTCTATTTATTCTTTATGAAATTTCTTCATGTTTTTATTGGATTCCATTTTGTGCAGAAATTAAACAGATTATTTATCCATCTTGCACTAACAATCCATAGGCACACAATACAGTGTAAGAAATGGAGAGAGTAAATAAAGATAAAGGTAGCAGTCTACATCACTGAGCTAAGAACCAAAATCTATGAAGGAGAACTGCAGATTTTCTTAAATGTCAAGTGGATAGTGCATACCAGCCTCCAGCAAATTGTGTTTCATGGATGGCTGTCGCATCACTGTGATAATCCAACCTTCTGAACTGTTCTGGAGTATTGGAGAAACATTTGCACACAGATGAACAGCTCCTACACAATTTCTCCTGTTTCCTGATTCATTTTTTCACAGGAGGGATAGTCCTGTGGAGGCCTAAGAGACCTAAGACTCAATGATTCTTATGGATTCCTTCCAACTCAGCATATTCTGTGATTCTGTGATTCTGTGAAGGAAGTGAGAAATTAAGAATGGCATTATTAGAAACATCCTAGTACCTGAAAATACACACGCTATATGATTTTGAATACTTGAATAATTTTGAACTTTTCAAATGTTCACTTAAGTTTAAAAATCATACAGCTTTCTGAGTTCCAGGGGTTGGCATCATAACTCACGTTACTCTATGCAGTCAGCACATTTACTAGAAACCACAGGAAGAACCTGTGGTTTTAAACAGCTTTTACAAATGGCACTATATAAATAAAATTCTTTATATAGTCTGTATTCTCTAGACATATGCATCATTAACTCAAAAATATTCTAATTGATATATTTATCATAATTCTTGGATTTTGATGCATATACAGTACCTGTACCCAGGGGACTAGACAGCTTGTGACAAAAAACACTCCAGTGACAACACTGGTCTCCATTTATCTAGGAGTAAGAAACAGAATAATATTAAGGCATTATGTCAAACTCTGAAAGATTGTAAGAACTTCCTGGGATTTTATTAATCTTTTATTTCTTTTGTGATATGTCTCAAAGGGGAACTTAGCTCCTTGATATGAAGCAAATTAAATAAAAACATCAAGAAATCCTTCAATGGATTCTGAATAAAATGAATACCTCATTTGTTCGGATGTCCTTGACAATCAGTCATTTCATATAATTCAATTTCATATCAAGCTGTGTTATAAAGACACTCTAAAACTCCATCTGAGGAGATAAAAAGTTTTAGCAGGGAAAAAAATTATACATCATTTCATTAACTGCCTTTTAATGCATTACAAACTTTGAGGAGTTATTTAATAACTGTTTACAAGTAATAAACAGCATTGTAAAAATGGGTCCTTGATGGCTTGAATGCTGATTGGGAGCAGTAAATTATCTTGACTCATAAAAACAGTGTAAGTCTCTTCAAATTTAGGGAAGAGAAACCTAGGGAGTATAAAACAATTGATGCTTGATAGCATAAGATCCCATTTTTTTTCCCTTTTTTATCTTCTTTATTTCTCTTGAAAATATGTTAACTTTATTACTGTACAAGAGAGAATTAAGTAATTCTTCATTTTATTTCTGTGTAGATACTGCCTATTGGATTTGCTATGGTGGCATTTCTAGAAAAAAAAAATTGAGAACCTGTACAATTTCAGACATCAGACGATGCTTTCTACTGTGTTCCAGTAGAGCAAATTAGTTTATCCTCAACAGAGGTCAGTATGTCTGACCAGATGTATTCTCATGTAACTGAATGCAGACCTTGACTTTTCACTTTTTTTCCATGTCATCATAGTCTTTGAATTGAATTTTGTCTGTCCTAACTCTATTGCTTAATTCAGTGTGATTGATAGTTTCCCATTATGATAGAACATATAGTTATCAAGGTATTAAGAATGTTCTTTTCTAATTTTCTGTGAGGAAATACGGCCTGCATATGCTTGTTGAGGTTAAACTCTGGGATATGTTGTTTGAACATCACTGTGTTATCTAACGTTATTTTTCCCAGCATTAGGGAAGTCTGGAAGAAGTCATAGTAAATTCCAAAAAAAACCAGAAATTAAGCAATAAAAATGGCCAGTATAGAGTGATAAGGTAATAATTAAAGGTAGAACAAAATCAGCAGTTTCACAGACATAGACTATGACCATCCCTGGAGAATGCTGATAGTTGTTAATTAACTGATAATTAGAATTTTTAAAAATTGCTTAAAATGATCCCTAAGGTTTCTGATCTGTCTCTCCCTTTCTCTTTTTTTTTTTTTTTTCTTTTCTTTTTCCTACTTCTGTGACTAGTTTTGTCTTCTAATGTGCTTATTCATGTGGATATGAATTCTAGAAGACAGCAAAGTATACCTGGATTGCAACAGGTGTTGAAAATACTTTTTCAGCTGTGACTTAATTGTGCCAGGTTTTCTGGAGTTTCCAACCTTGTAGGCTTCCTGTTTTATATGGATTATACTGCAAGATAGTGCAATCACCTCTTGTATTTGAATTGTGCAAGTCCAAAAAAACTGTCTGAAAACTGGGAACTCTTCTTTACTACTCCAGGACAGAACTCGGACCTGAAGTGATTCTACTTTGATTTTTTTTCAAGCAGAGCCAAACTGTCTAGGCAAAATTGA
The DNA here is from genome assembly GCF_003031625.1 of Empidonax traillii. Taxonomy (NCBI): domain Eukaryota; kingdom Metazoa; phylum Chordata; class Aves; order Passeriformes; family Tyrannidae; genus Empidonax; species Empidonax traillii. Next base: position 59,250 of record NW_020956523.1, read on the forward strand.
GTTTGTCTTTTAGTGGTGTACAAAGACAGATAGCACTGACAGAGACATCAGTGTATGCAAGGTTTGCTCCAGGGAAAGGCTGATAAAATGGCAATGTCCCTGGACAGCCATTACCCTGTAGTAAACATATTGTTTCTCACCTAAAACTGCAGTGAGATATTTTAATAATGGGTCACTACGAAAACTGAAAAGACCTCCCATAATCCCTGCTTTCCTCTAGTAACAGTACATCCTTCATGGGTTACAATTATTTTGTACTTTTTGTCTCTTTTATTTTGCTCTTGTGACAAGATCCCTCTGCAATGTTGAAAAAAATAATAGGATGAAAAGTGGGGTTAAGAAACTTCAGTGTAGTCATATTTTAATTAACAAAAAACAAGAACAAACAAAAAACCCAACAAAAACCCAAGCAAACAAACAACAAAAACCAAAACAAAATCAAACAACAACAACAAAACAAAACAAAACAAAAGGAAAAAAAAAAAGGAAAGAAAGAATAGAAAAATATATGTGTATATCATGCGTATCTAATAGGATGAGGGAAGGCTGTTGCTTTTGGTTGGGCTTTTTTTTCCAAAAAATAGTAACGTTTCTTTCTATTTAGAAAAGCTGTTACAGTCCTTATCTATAGGTAGGAAAATCTATAACTAGGCAGAGAATTTTATGGAGGGATCCTACACAGTAAACCTTTCACAGAGTGTTTTGTAGGGATTGTAGCACAGTTAAGAACACTATCAAACAGCACACAAAAGTTAAACCACACTATTTTGTAAAGGATTTAACCTAAAAAAAGCTATAGAGAAAACAACCTGGGATGGTCTTTTGACAATATGAAAGGGCTGAACCCAGAAGAGTATTACAGGAAGAAAACTGGAGAAGGCTTGGAAAAGATTCCAGGATTCAGTGTAGAGAAAGAACTCTTCCACTTTGAAAGTTTGCTTGAATTTAGTCTGCTTTAAAGGAGTTCAAATTGCTAAGTTTTTCCGCTAGTTTACAGAAACACTATCTGCTGGAAATGTAGTTCTTGGTTTTATTAGCTAGAGTATTTCAAGATTCTGGACAAATATCACCTTGCACATCTGCACTCATGTCTTTTTTCTTTCACTTCTTCTCCTGATGATTTACGGAACCTGCACAAATGAAAGAGTTAATTGATCCATACACACAGTATACAAACCATAAAATAAATGAACTTGAGAAAAATTGTCCCTCTAAATTCAGCTCAGGATTAGGAAAGATGCTGCATCAAACTGTAACACTTCAGATTTCAGACAGAAGTGTGTTGGTAACATTTTAATTGATGGTGACTGAATTCAAATTTGTGCAAATTGATAACAAAAATAAAATTGACACCTTAATTCTGAATATTATCTTAATATTCAGATTATTAAGAATAGTCACAGTGAATGTTATTTATCTTACTGTCTCAAGATCAATTTTGACACTTTCAGCATGTGGCTGGAAAGGGGATATTTTGTTTTCATTCTGTAAAAGAACTATGCAGGTTTCAAGGAAAAAATGAAGCTTAAGGTCATATTTGAAGTACTAGCAATTATGTTATCTATTATAGGAGAAATTAGGTTCTTCAAGAACTGTGAACATGCCATCAGGAAGATAATTAGAAACCCCATGAAAATTAGGTCCTCCTCCTAATCATTTAGTTAAATAACATTTCCCAGGTTTTTGAATATTTTTTGTGAGCTTTTCCTGTATGAACATGAGGCAATTGGAAAAGAGGAAAAGTAAAAATAGGCCAGTGATGCCTGAATGAAAGTGAAGCCACAGATTTCTTTTCCCAAATTCAATACAAACTCCTTCACTGTAAAACCAAAATGGAATAAAAAACCCCCAGTGGTAGTTGTTTGATGACTTATGTTCTTAGGCCTCTCAAGCAAGTTGTTGTATTGTCTAGTGTAGTGAGTACTGTGTTTCCCTGATATGTATGGCTGCTCAGAAAAATTATTGATTTACACAGTTGGTGAAAAAGTTCAGGTTCTCATGTTTCCATACAACTATATATGCATAAATCTTCATACTGGAATGTTGCATACCATCCATTCAGATGCCCTCACTCATCTCTGAATGTCCAAAGGGTGAGTTTGGTTTTGTCCGATAGCTGGATGTGCTGGATTTAGAAGAAGAGCTTAGATGCCACTTTAAATCTATATGGGAAATTTGATAGATTGCAGTCTAGGTTATGATTCAGTAAAGACTTTTCTATGTAGACAAAGACAGTGGCCTTGGTCATAGTTGCTGCTTCCAAACATTTTCAAATACAGATAAACAGAGACCACTGCAGCCAAATCTGTACACTAGAAATTTTGGCCTCTCATTTGAAAAACTAGAGAAAGTACCACTGTTTCTCTTGTTGCTTATTCTGAGACTACTTCATTGCCTTTAGCGTTTGGCGACAGTTCTCATTATTTCAGCCATAACACACACATTTTCAATTGAAAATGAAGTGCTTTCAGTTTTATTCGATATTCCAGAGAGGTAGGAAATTATTCTGTATGTATGACTTAAATACATGACATTTTACTAGTTATACATAATAAAATATTATTAAGATAGTAATGCTATTTCTAGAAAGGACTTTCTAAACAGATTTTAGAGTGTAACTGCTGAACTAGTGAAACAGAGTACAATTAAAAGATGGATTTTAAAGTGGGAATAAGAAAGTTTTGTTTAAACTTTAGTTCATTTTTTTCCAGTTAGATGTGACCTTTTTTTTACCTTTATTGCTCTACAATTAAAAACACATGAACAGCATAAGCCCTAGTTGTAAATTAAAGTTTGTTCCCTTCTTATGCTGCATTCCTTATGATTTTTGTTCCAGAAACTTAATTACTTAATTTTATTTATTATTAGGATATATTCCAATAAAAACCTCTTTCCATCCGTTGATGTGTGATAGGATTTGCTCTCTAATGTATGAAAACTTTAGAGCCCTGTAGTATTCAGTGCATTGCAGAGTGCAATTTCACATGAGCTTTTTTAGGGCTTCTCAAGTGATAAATTTATAGCTTGAAACTTGGCAAAGAAGCCTCCTTCTAAGTGGAAGGAATGCTGTGGACAGTTATCTTAAGCAACCACTCCCACAGTAAATTTTTAGTGACTTACACCAGGCACTGGGCCTTCCATTTAGAATAAGATTAATAGCAGATGAGTCAATAAATTGTTCCCAGTGCATTGAAAATGTCTGCTGCCTTCAGGATATAATGCTGGGTTTCATCATTATATTTGAATTAATTCAGTTTTGCTGACAATATACTGTCATTGTAAATGTGTGTGTGCAGGGGTCTCTTTCCAAATAAATGTCTGGAGACATTTAATGGTGCAGGTCTTCAGGGAAAATGCTAAATATTCATTTGTCACAAAAAGATCCACACCATAGACAACTCGAGTTTTCATCTATACATATTCATCTACATATTATTGATGAGAGAAAAATTATATATGATCATTTCCACGGTATTTTCTTAGTCAAAATTTTCTTGGGCTTTGATACGTATTCACACAACAGATCATCATTACAATCTGGTAGGAAACTCAGCTTCTGATCTGTAAAATTATTAGGTAATTCTTATGTAGCAGGACAAGTTCATCACTCCTGAAGAGGTTTCCCACAAATTGCTAGGAACATTCAAACTAGTAAGAATTCCAAATAATTGTGTTATTAGAGCACTGTCCTGACTGAAAAAAAAACTAGATTAACTATTCTACGCTATCTGATTAAGATCAAAGACTTCACCCAAAGCTCTCAAGCACTCTTAATGACTGAATGGGGGGTTGTATCTTTTGCTTATAAAATAATGGCAAGTATCAATCCATCACTAATCATTCTCCCGAGTATAGGAAATATTTGACTTTCATTTTATCCCTAGAAATCTGATGATGTTTAGACAGGAATCTTATAACCTCTTCTAGCTACTGTCTTAAATGCCTAGCAGCCACTCATTCAAGCATTTCATGTAACTTATTCCATTGAAAATTAGGTTTCAAAGCAAGTTAAAGACCTATTACTTAAACAGTTCAAAACCAACTCAAACCATTTTAGATGAAGTGATTTAAGGAGCCATCATGTTCTGGGAGATTCAAGTGGGTAGTTAAAATCTGAAAGATTAATGAAACAGAAACATTAGCCTTTACACAGACAAAGACCATGTGTCATGATTTCTCAGCAGTCTGATTTTTTTCCCCCATGAAGGGAAAAATTCTTATTGTATAGATGAAGTCATAGGCTAACATTTTTTCTATGGTCTTCATGTAAGGTTGTAAAAGTCATGGAGTGACAGGCTAGTTGAAGAAGTAAAGTAGTCCTTTTCAAAGTGGTAGTGTCTGATATTCTGTTTGTATATCTTTCCCTTTTTCTTAGCTGAAGGTATGGAAAATCAGAAACTGATCTTACTACTTTATTTCATTCTATATTTCTATTAAACGGTCCACAGGGGATAATATAAAGAATTTTACCTGTAGTAATATCTGTAAATGTTTGAAAATTACATCTATTCTTATGATATCTGAGCATCTCACAATCAGTATTTATCACATTATTATGTCATCTCTATTTTTTCATAGAAAAATGAACTGCAAACATATCTTAGCAGTCATAGGACGCTGAGTAGCAGAGATTTGAACTCAGGTCACAGGTTAACAGCGAAGCTGGAGGAACAACTTGTTAAATGAAACCACTTCTTAAAAATTAGATTTTCTGATTTTTTTTTTTTTTTTTTGCCTGAGTTGGAGAATAACTGTTTTGTGATAACTGCGTTCTTGTAAAAAATACCTGAAGGAGAGAATAGGGAAATCAACTCTTCTATAAATGTTGAGCTCCTTCTGTCTGTGTGACTAACAAGCCACTGGTCCTTACAAGGTCAAATTGTCCTTTTTCCTGGGATATGTTCAGTGTTTTGAGTCAGTATTTTCTGTGGTAATCGAAGACAGAACAGGAGGATTATTAATTTTTAAATCTCCCACAGCCAAAGAAGACCCTGGTTGAAAGGGCAGAGACCCAGACACTGGGAAATGTTAGATGGAATTATGCATTTCAGAGTAAAGACCAGGGATAAGATTTACTTAAACAAACAAGAAAGTTTGGCTTTTAAACCGTTTTCTAATCCCAGACAAAATTTTAAGATCTGGTAAACTAGATCTATTTTGAGCCGTGTGTTTTATACCAATCTAAAATTCAGCACTTTCATATCCAGATCTGAACTCAGATGAAAGACACAGCTTGTGAAGTAGGGAGTGTGTAAAGTAAGTAATTAGCCCAAGAAATACTGAATTGTGAAGGTCAGCTACTGGGAGCTATTTTCATGGGAAGGCAGAGCATGGTGGCATTGAGAATGGTATCCCATTGCTCTACAGTGCTCAGACCACATGAGCTCCATGATTTGTTAACCACTTGAAAACCATGTGTTATGTTTTTATTCTGTACTGATCAATTTTATTTATTGTTGTATTTCATGTTTGATAACTGGAAATAAAAAATGACTGAGAGGATTTTTTATGGCCTTAACCAAACCTCTGAAAGAGAGTCATGTATATAAACCAGAGAGAGATTGATTCTAGCGCACATAACTCAAAGCCTCAATATTTCTTGGAAGTTCAAGTTCTTTTTATCATCTGATACAAATGAACAAAAATCTTTATGAAAATGCAAATGGTGCTTGTTTTACCATTACCAACTCACAGTGACCAAAACAGATGCTGGTAAGACAAAGACCCTGGAGGTACCACAGACATAGCAAAGCAATTATAGCATAACGTGAGAAATTGAGGCTTTGATAGTTCTCTTAATGGCTGTGCAACTGCAGTGGCCTCCAAAGCCTCAAAGATCATAAATCATAATGATGAAAAATATCCCTTTGCAATAATAGATTTTTGTTTCTTAATTTTCATAGTGACACCAAGCAATTGCTTTGTAATTTTTATGCATTTTCTTCCAGTTGCTGCAGGGGTGTCACATGCTAATGTAGCAATAACCCAGAAGAACAAGACATTGTATAAAGCATTAGTAGATCAGCATTTCATTAAGAATAGGAAATGATGGCATGACTTGCAAAGAACATTCACTACATGTACAAATTACGTTTACTGAAGGGAGTTAATGTAAGTTAAAAATATAAGATCTGAAAGATAATATTGTCCCTCAGATGGATAAAGACATACTGTATTACTTTAAATGCAAGAATAATTAAATTCTATTTTAAGCTGCATATTTTTCAGTGCTAAAAAGGTCAAATGTTAAATAGGATATGACAGCTCAATACAATTATTTTCCAGAAGAAAATCTCACACAAAAGTAAAAACATGACTTTTTAGATTAATTGAAGCACAAAACCATTCAGTGAGTATGGACAGCAAGCAGATGCCAGAGATTTAAAAGGAACACCTCAGAAACATAAGGCTGCATCATAAAACATAACTGAACTATTTTCAGTAGTGTTCACTACAAAGGGACCTAGGGAGGTTCCCCTATTAAGACTGAAGTTCTCATAATTGAAGTTTTAATACTGATATTATGAATATTAACAAATCACGAAGGCCAGACTTCTGTATGGAAGGAAGCAGGACGTACTATTTTCCATCGCTGAGTGTCAGGACTAGGAGGAGGGGAAGTAGAAAAGGTCCTTTTGTTCAAAAGGACTCCTAGGAACATCTGAGGAGCTTATTTACTGAGTCAAACAATACGTCTAACTTCTGTATCAAATGTGTTAATAGAAAATACATAGAAAAGTACAATCAGTAGGATTATACTTATACAGTAGTCTTACTACACAGTCATATATCAAGGACACAGCTTTTTAACATGTCAGGCTTCAGTCTGTATACAGCTTTCCTGAAGAGTCTGAGAGAATATGAATGGGAATGGTCAAGGTTCTACTGTAGGCTTTCATTTCAAATATTCAAAAATTTCGGTTCTTTACAGGTTACTCATCAAAGGCTGTCAAAGAAATCAACTATTCAGAGTGGCTGCAGGACAGCCCCATTTTTAATTAAAAATAGATTAAAAAATCCCCCTGTTGTAGGAGTATCTGAACAGTTTGGAGAACTGGGGGATTGTCGGTGAAGCCACAGAATACATTTTTGGGATTTCACCATTCCACACATAAACTATATGGAAACAAAATAAACTGAGAGATAGAAAAGATTGTTGATATATAAAATTATTCAGAATAGTTAAAATAAAAAATAATCCTGGAGAGCTGCAAAATGATATTGTGATAACAGAAAGAGTGAAGAGGCAATAAATATTGTCACTCACTACAAATTTATATAATACTTAAACCTAAAAATATACCTGTATTAGATATTATCAGTAAAGAGATTAGACTGCCATTGTGGATGAATGTCAGCTCTAGTGCAAAATAGAACTGAATTGTGAGGAAAGCAACAAGGAAAAAGCAAGGAAAAAATCCCAAGGGAAAAAAAAGTGACAGAAAGATCTACAGCCTCACTATTGCTGTGCAGTTCTCAACTTCACATCTCTAAATGATGGAATGGAATTTGAAATGGTGCAACACGGGCACTAAAAATGTTTTCAAGTTTATTAAAGATTCATTGTAAGGAAGGATTAACAGTCTGGGTTTTTTTGGTCTGTAAAAGACACATATAGAAGGGGACATGACAGATGTCTTATAAACCATGTAATTGGTCACAGAATCACAGAATATGCTGAGTTGGAAGGGATCCATAAGGATTATTGAGTACAACCCTTAGGCCTGCACAGCAACATCTGCAAGAGTCACACCATGTGCCTGAGAGTATCATCCAAATGCCTCTTGAACTCTGGGGGGCTTGGTGCTGTGACCACTTCCCTGCGGAGCCTGTTCCAGTGCCCAGCCACCCTCTGGGGAAGAGTCTTTCCTGATATCCAACCTAAACCTCCCCTGACACAACTTCAGGCCATTCCCGAGTAACTAGTATTTGTAAACATAAAAGGAATACATAAAACAGTAAAAGAAGTCACAAAGAGTGTAACTGAATTATGAAATCTATGGACATGGTACAAGCAAGTGGTACAAGCATCCATAATATTTCTATGACAGATTAGACTAGCAATCATTTCAGCCTAGGCTAAGGAAAATTTTAATTGAATACAATTTGGTTGATGCTATGAATTTTTTTTAATAACCAGGACATATTTTAATTTCCTTTTTTTTCTAATGATAGAGCTGGTTCAAAATTTGCCTTTTCGTACAGGGGACAGTATTTCTTCACAAGTTCATAAAGCAATGTCAAAGCATTGATTTATTCATGTTTTTGAGGAAAATGGGTCACTATTTCTAGCACATGTAATATTGCAGGATTACGTTTTTTAAAAAGAAGTCTGCTGCTACTTATAAAAACTTATAAAACCACATTATTTATGGAATCACATTATTTGAAATCAAAGCATTTTATGCTTTCTGCTTCTGTCATTTGATTCACATATCAGACACACTTGGATTTTCTTTCCAAACTTAACCCTCTAATGAAATGCATATATGTTCAGACATTCTCTCAGAACCATGCTGTAGGAGCCTGTGGGACAGGAAGAAAAAAGAGAGCACAGCCTCACAGGAAAATCCTGAGCCCCATAAGGAACATTTGAAGGGCTAGAAGTGTCTGTTTTACCATTTTGGTCTTACATATTATTTTTTGCTTTTATAGATTGTGGGTTACTTTTCCATCTTTCTCTGGCAGCTTGATCTTCTATCAATTGTAAACCTCATATTCCTCTACTTACATGTTCCTTCTTATGTTCTTTTCTTTTCTCTTTCTTGCATAAGAAAGATGTCTCTTTTCTCTCCTTCCTTTCCATCTCTTGTTCCTATTTGCTTACTTCAGAATTATTTGGAGAATCTTGACTGATTTTTACAGAGTTAGATTGGACTTGTCTTGTTGCTGCTTTGTCAGCAAGTCAGATTTTATTCAGTTTTCCTAATCTAAAAATCTGAACAATTCTTTCTTTGTGTAATACAGCTTTTTGTTCCTGAGTATTGCCTACACCCTTAGCCCAACTTCTGTCTAACAAAACACAGCTGTTAGAGTTATATTCTTCTCCTGCCATGCTGATTATGCCATTTGGTACAAGTTGCATCAAATAAAAACCTCTCACCTTGTCTTATAAAACATACCTCCATTTCTCTACTCATTTCTCTTTTCCTAAAATCTTGTGATTCTCCAAAGCTTTCAGTCACCCCACAGCAAATTTCAGATAATTCTATTTATTTCCATGTTTATATTTTGCAGACCCCTGAATATTTTTCGAGTTGTATCTTACAGTACTTAGTGTGTTGTCCTGATAAAAAGAATCATCTCCCAAATTAAAAAGGTTGTTGAAAATGACATAACTGAATTTTGAATATCTGCATATCTGTGTTTGTATCTGTGTACACAAATCTTACATAATTTGAGGGGATTTTTTGCTAAGCTTGGAAAGTCCTCAGTCAAACACAGCATGATATGTTGATTTATTTACCATAATTTCTATTGTGCTGGTTATCAAAGAATTGGTCTATGAAAATTCTCACTCTTCTATTGATTGCCCAGTTTAATCTTTCAAAACTTAAATATTAACCTGTGTTTGAAGAAAAATAAATCTTTTTTCTTAAGTTTAATGTTTTGCTGTTGGTAACCCTGAAGAGCGTTTCAGAATATATATACTAGACCTGAGCACAGCATATCAGATCAAACAAGACTATCTCTATCAATTACCAGCTTTACTGCTGGGCAGATTCAAAAGCAAGCCACAGGGTTTTTCTGTAATAGTGGAAAACTCATGTTATCTCATATTTTAAACATTCCTTATGTTCCAGGTGTCATGGGGGAATATGAACCAAAAATTGAAGTCCATTTTCCTTACACAGTTACAGCTGCAAAGGGATCTACTGTTAAAATGGAGTGTTTTGCACTTGGCAAGTAAGTACAGATTCTTTCATAATTAGACATCACTGTTTATTAAGATGAGACATGTCTAATCTGTGATTTCATTATTGTGCTGAATTTCATTTTCACAGACAGTTCTTACTGCACTCTCAAAACAACCAACTGACTAAGTAGCTAATTATGAACTCCCTGCCCAGCCATTTCTGTGGACAGGAATTCATTCAAATTAAAAGACTCTCTGTCAAAATGAAAAGTAATATTCTCATAAAAAAAAAAGAGGAAATTTTTTTTGTTGCAAATTTTACCAGACTCACATCCCTTTATTTACTGTGATACTATAAATCAGTAAGTTAGAGTTTATTCTGTCAAAATGTCATATTTGGAGAATAAACAAAGATTAATAGAGTTGTCTTCCCTCCCCCCAGATGCCTAACTTATGTATGAAGCTAGGAGCCTAATGCCTTAAATACACCCTAACACACTTTGTGGAAGTGCCTATTCTCTAGCTTCTGCCTGAACTAATAACACTACTATAGAACAGGTTTTTACTATTTATGTCAAGGAGGTTTTTATAGCTTTATTGATAAATGGGTTTAGGGAGAGACACGTTTGAGAAACTGAAACTACTTCTATATAGTATTCAGATTACAGAATATAGGATGAAATTGATGATATTTCAGTTTTGTGGTGTTAGTTACTATTTGTTACTCAAGTTACTATTATTATCGTTCCCAATAATAAGATCATCAAGGGTAGTATACAGCCAGACAGAACTAGGAGGCAATTCTAGTAATTCAAGAAATGATTCTTTCTTCTTCACATATATATGTTGTTAACATGTGTTGTTACTCTACAGTGATGTTTCTCTACAGACATATAAAAAATTGTAATGTTAAGGGTTCTTTCCAAAACACTCCATCAGATTCTTTGTGGTGTGTTGAAATAAATCTCACTGTATTGAATTCTTTTCAGTTCCTTTTTACAAAGGTGTTCCTTTTGGATATCTCACCCCTACCCTCCCAAGTTATGCTGTTAAATATCATATATCCTGCTTGCTTTTATAGTTCATACCTTATCAAGACACATATAAGTTTCTTACAGTCTGGCCTTGATTAACAAATAGAGGAAGAATTTGCATTTGCAACTCCTGTGAAGGAATTTCACAAAACAATCTGAGAAATACTGTATTTTACATACCAATACTTTTTGTTTTACCTAAGTAGGAACAAAACCGAAAAAGTTAGGATTTTTTAGACAATAGTCTTTTTTCCTGAGAATGATGACTCCACTGTGCTTGGCAGGTTTGGTTTTTCCAGACCAACCTTGCAAATTCCACCTCTACCACCTGAGAGGACATTTTAAATGTTTTTCTAGTCATCTTGACCTTCGTGTGTCACTGGTCACTGGATTTTTCTGTTTAGATTTTTCTCTCAACTGACTGGATGATATATGTTTTAATCTCATTCTCTTCTTACCAGTTTTTCCTGTTTGACCAACATCCAGATGCTCTCAGTGAGCAGGTCAACAGAACATATACAGTTACAGAGGAATTCTGACAAAGTATTTTAGTTGTATCTGTTTCGGTCCAGCAAAGTTGAGGGAGAAACAAGACATAGCCAAACCAGTCCAAAAAATAGCTGAGAGACCATAGCCTGCATAAAGGGAGCCATTAGACAGTGACAGAAGCTTACAGAAGTTCATTCCCAACATAAATATAAGCAGTAGTTTAGAAATCAAATGTGAAGCAAGAGGTTCTGTACAGTAAAACACAAGTCTTATGTTTTATACAATAAAGATGAGGAAAGAGATACAAGAGAGAGAACAGAAAATGGAGAGATTCCCCAAAATGCTTAACTAAATGAGGAAAAGGGCTGTTCTGTAGAGACAGATGGCTCCAGACTCTCTCCTGTCAGAAACATTGCCAAGTCAGTAGTTGGCAGTGAGGCCTTTTTAGACTCTTGGCTATGGCTGAACAAGAACCAAGGCATTACATCTTATTTTTCTCATTTTGATGGAATTAAATTGCAGTTGCTGACAGATTATGAGTCAACTGTCGCCTTGCAGCGAAAAAGAGGTATGACACATTGTCCTTTGCAACCATCAATGACAGGAAAGAAACAACTATTGATACGTTCCATCTTCTGCACCCTGAGATTTAGTAAACTCTCTCAAAAAGAATCAGTCACGATTCAAACAGGAAGGTGAAGGTTGACAGGAAAGGCTTCAATTAGCTTATGTCCTCATTCATATTGGGTGTTAACCTTTAATAAACAAACAAAAAACAAACAAACCCCCAAACTAAAACAAACAAAAACCAAATCAAACAAACAAACCACCCCTAACATCTGAATGATCAAGGATTTTAAGGTTATCCAATAAGATAGTTGACCCCATTTGCTGCTATTGTAAGGGGCAGCTATTTTTACCATGCACATTCCTTATCTTCTTTTCCCAGCCTTTAAAGCACAATCAAATCAGCTGAATTGAAATTGCTTTCAACCTGATATGGTAATAATTACATGAATGACATTTCAGGCACCATTTGAAACCTGGAGGCTGAGGTGGGAGGTAAAAATGGATCAAATTTCCTATTCATTTTCATTTCTTGTCCCCATTTCTTATTCCTGATGCTTGTATGGGTCTTTTCCTGTTACACTGCCATTGGTTCCCATTACTAAACTGAATCAATAACTAATTATTTTCCTTCTTTATTTAGCATTTTGAGACTTAGCATTTTGAATTCTTATTGTAAATAACACAGAAGTTATTACAGTCTCAAAACTAATGTGCTTCTGGTTTTCTCATGCTTTAGTTTAGCTGTCTGAAATACTCACTCTGCTCTCTCTGCTGTAATTGTGAGAATGACAGACATTCCAGTGAGATTTCCTGAAGCAGGCATTTGGCAACTATTCCAGAAAAAACCTAGTCTTTAGTTACAGATTAATGATTTATTAATAGTGTTTATTTAGAACTGCCAGTCACTACGGCTGTAAGAATTAAATAAACTGGAGCTCTGCAGCTTTTGTCTCCAAACTAAAGTCAAATATCTTAATTGCTTGACAGACAGAAATTCTCTGAGTCGAATTTCATTCTGATCCAAGCAATATGTAGGTGATTCAGTTACAAGTGAAAATACTGTGTTACTAATGCCACTTACAAATAGACTTTGTAGTTGCTAAAGAATTCAAAGCAATACATGAGTGAAATATCTCAAAATTATCTTACTTGTATTAGATAATGCTATTTATAATGAGCATTAGTCATAGCCTAAGAAATCACTGCATATATCATTTGTTCGTTGCTAAGGTATAACTATTTCAAAGTCAAACCTTAGATTTGTTATGCAAATCAGAAAGACAGATCATGACCTTGTTCTTTGGATAAGTTCTGGTGAAGAAGACATAATTTTCCTAGTTGACACTCTTGCACAAATCGCAGTATTTCTGGCTTTTCCTGCACCAGAAATGTGATTTCTCAGATATAACCTTCTGTGACATCAGGTTGCCATCTTAATTTTCCCCCAAATGTTACTGACTTTTCAGCCAAGAACATCTGGAGACAACTAGTCCACTCTTTAGTTTCTTTCTTAAAGCACTTTATTCAAGGAAATGATTCTCATGTCTTTATTTAGCTCCCCATAATAAAGAGATTAAATTAATGGTCCTTGTGGGCAAAAGGATCTAAATTCTGTCTCCATTACATGACATATTCATTAAAGAAGTACTTCAGTGACAGCCATCCTAGCATTATTTTGCACTTTGAAGCACACTTCTGTCAGTAGTAGTTTTAACACTATTGTTTTAACATGGGACTTGCAGGCAGGCATAGATAGAAACATACAGGGTTTTTTAAAGGCTCAAAATGAACAAGTTTTCATAGTTCAAAAAAGGATATAGGACTGATATCTCCAAACTGGCACAAAAAGCTGTATGTTACAACCCTCTTCAGTTAGCCCAGACACTTGGCCTCAGAGGAAAAGAAGTGAAAAACAAGTGTCAGAAATATATCTCTCTTTTTTCCATTTATTCTTCTTTCTAACATATAACTCCAATTTGTCTATTTGTTTCCATTTGAAATAATTTTATTCTCACTATTTCACACAGGTGTTTAAATTTTAAATTGTGTATAATGCACACATCCTGACCCTCACACTTCAGCCTAAATGCGTTTTTGTTGTCCATCACAACAAGCTTCTATTTCATTTTCTACATAAAACTCATATTTTATTGTTTTTCTGACTGTAGCCAGAAAACAAACAAAAAAAAAAGAGTTTGTATTATGATAGTACCAACAGACCATTTTGACTGCATAATCATATTTTATTTCTCATTAAAACAAATTAAAGGATTGCTGTACTAAAAGAAAACAAGTTTTATGCATCCTTTTTTTTTTTTTTACTGTGGTTATTTTTTAACTATATAGATCAACACATAGATACTTGAATCTAAAGAATCAATAGAGAACAGTGCTGACCATTTTTCTTATGACCCATATACTTGTTTTTCTGTATATTTGAGAGACTGTTTTATGCTTGTGCTATTTCTGTACAATAGTAACATCAATGTAATATATCAACATTCTCTCTAAATGCTAGGTTATTTCACTTTGGCAATGTCAAAACTATGTTTTTGTTGTGAAATATCTTTAGTTAATTATAAGAATAAATTAGAGATATTTACTTCCTTTTATTACTGAATTACAATGAGACTGGTATGATAGAAGCAGTGTTCATATTGTTATATTTAATTTTGATTTAATAATTCTATTGCTAACTTCATTTTGAAGAGGTTTATGGTAACCATTCATCCCATCTGTAATATGTATTGCAAGAACAGAGCTTCACTTTAAAATCTTAGTTTCTAAATGAAATAAAATAAAAATAAGGTGAAGCTACATATATTTAGGTCACACAAGTTAACAAAACTTAGTGACTAAGAAATGTTCTAAAATGTTCTCTTTAAACAGTGAACTCTGTATCAATGTTACTTAATAAATATCTCAACGCTTATAATCCATGAAATATGGGATTTTATCTTCTTCACCTGATTTTCTTTTAACAGGCTTTTCTAATTATTCTTCAAGATTTCATTAAAAATGCCTTTTTTTTTTTTTTTTTATATCACTATCAGTACTTTCATTGCAGACTGTATACACATTGTGGATGCCCTATCCCTGGAAGTGTTCAAAGCCAGGTTAGATGGGGCTGTGATCAGCCTGGTCTAGTAGAAAACATTGCTACCCATGACAGTGTGGCTGGAACTAGATGATCTTTAGAATTCCTTCCAACCCAAACCATTCTTTTCATCTATGGAGAGAGAGCTTACTTCATATTTTTCAATATGCAGAAATAAAAGCAAAGTGTTTGGATAATTGAATATAATATCTAAGCCAAGATCAAGAGTGGCAAAATAAAAAATATTTATGGTTTGGTGAAGGGCACCTGACTAACTGTTGTGAATCACATGAAGTTTCTCAAGATACTATTTTTGCTAGTGTGGCTCATTATGAATATGACACAGGGTAATGCCTACGAAGAAGGTTACTAGATATTTCAAATTTTTGTGAAGGTTTAAAAAGATAGGCTTCGCAAGGCCATGGGTTGAAGGGTTGTTTCAGTGAGGTCTGGTCAGTGCTTGGCAAAAAATATAACAATGAAGGGAATAATTTCAGAAAAGAAGGAAGATTAAAAGTACCTAGCAAGTGTGCCTTTAGTCACACGCTTCATAGTACCTGATTCCTTGCTTTTCTTCCTCTTCCTCTAGCTGTATTTGATTTTTGCCAAGAACACAAAATTCACTAACAGTAATCCTATAATGAATCATAGGCCCAGGTTTGACACTTCTCTGCCTAACACATGCAGTTATACACCTGATCTCTCCACACAGGTGAATAGAAGTTTCCAACATTGCACCATATTTTTTCCGAACTTCAAACAACAAAACTTTCCCCTCTCTGCTCTTCAAATCTGTAAAATATGGCTTTTTCTTTCAGACTGCCAGTTAAAGTCATGCCCCAAGTCTTCCATATATTTCTCTCTGACTTTTATCCTTTTGTTGACTGATCTTGGGAAAGTAATTAATACCTATTTTATACTGGTCTAGAATGTTTCAGAACTGGTATCCATGTGCTAGCTGTAGATGCCATGATTCGTTCTGGCTCCAGACACAGCAGGAGGCATCTCCTGCTGCAAACTGCTGAGAAAACCAGACAAAAACTTCCTATAACCTCATCTCTTCCTGGTAATCTAATGTCAAAAAAGGTCTTATGAGGATTTCTATTCTGAGATCAAGTTCTTTTCTAACCTAAAATCTCCTTAATACCAACATGAATTCAACTCTCACTTCAGCCCTGGTGTAATGCCAAAGAGCAGCAGAGTTAATGCACTGGTGACACTTTAAAACCAACCTAAATTTAACCTCTGCTAACTGCACAACACTGAATCCCAGGGGCATTGAGATGAGTGAGTGATCAAGGTGACAAGCAGCAGAGGAGTATTATTGGGTGTAAACATGGGAATATAGCATAAATTTCACTGTTAAAAAAGAATTAACACCCCCCCCCCCAAAATCAATCAAACAAACAAACAAAAAGACTAACATCTATGGTATAAATCAGGCTTCATTGTTTTCAGGGCCAAGTATGACAGTTCTGCCGGCCATTTATTTCATGTATTTGGGATATATCAACAGATCTTTACTTTTCTCCTTGAGTATAAGCTGTCATTTCCTTGGGGAACTGTGTGAAACTGCTCAGAGAGTGAGTGCCTCTTTGCTAAGGATACAAATAGCTCACAGAATGTCCACTGAGCTTTGGAAGTGCTCCTTTATAGGTATTGTCTTTTAGAAATGATTAGGCTCTTTGTACTTTTCCATGAACACAAAACAGTTCTTTCCTCTTCCCACAAAGGTGACACATAGAAACACCTTTGATATTAAAGATACAGAAATACATGTTTCTAAGTTCCATAGGCCAAAAAATCAAGTTGCTCCATATCCCTTCACATCACTTCTCACCGCAGGAAAATATTTTGTTAATCCTGTCAGATGCCAAACCTGAAAGCTGTGGAAGCTACTCTTAAAGTTCACTGATAACAAAACAGTCCCAAGAGGGAAATGAAAGTCTCAGCAGAACATCATTTTTAAGTGTTATAGGTAGGGATATCCTTTCCCCTTGAGATAAGCTTGTGGTGAGAGGAAGGAACTTTTTTTTAACATGAACATGGCATCTTCAAGCCGACTTTGCTTATACAAGACTCAAATAGATTCAGGATCCTTTTTTTTTTTTTTTATTGATAACACATATTGTTTATGTCAAATTTTTCTAAGATTTTCATCAATCTTAAGTTCATTTTTAGCTCATACTGAATAAGTACTTTTGTCATAAAGTACTAGAACAGGAACAGATTTTGTTCCTGTTTTTCAGACTGGATTGATTTCTGCCTTCCTCTAAGTGAACTAGTTCTTACATAAACTTTATAATTCTGTAACAAATATTGAAATAATTCATAACAACTTAATAAAGAATGTAACAAAGATTCTTTGGTAAATCTGAAGTACCACTCCCAGGCCTCATTCTGCTTCACTCTGACTAAATGCTTCATATTTGCATTTAAAAAAATTTATTTGAGTGCCTTTACCATAAGGTAAAACAAAATGAAAGTGGGGACAAAACGCCACCAACCCTATCAGTAAAATGTCATTCTTGAGGAAGCAATATTACCAATCTCTTTCTGTTCTCTCTCAGAACAATCAAAGAAAACTTGTAAACATTGTTAAAAACTGTGTTCAGTAATTTACACAGCCTTGCTTTTTGTTTAAGGATGGAGGATCATTTTTTCTTTTTGCATTCCAAACTTAAATGTATAGGCTTTCTCTCTGTGTCAGAGTCTGAGAGGATCACAGGAAACAAATTGTAGCAATTGTCAATAGTAGGTCCCCAGAGTTACTACTGTAGCTTTCTCTTGAGGAAAGAGAAATTTCAGACGTTTCTCTTCTCTTTCTTCCCACAAAGAAATAAATGCATATAATACTGTGGCACAAGAGCATTAAATCCAGCCCTCCTGGTCATTGTCTTCAAACTCTGTGGCTGATCAGCACCTTCAAAGCTGTCTTGCACACCCCAGACACGCTGGATTTACGTTTACATTTACATCATGATTGATGGCAGGGCTGTTGCTCCTAGAATTTCTGGAGTCATTGTAACTAGTCTTCTGGAATGGATCTGTAAACATACGATGGCCATATCTGTACAGAAGAATTAGTAAATCCTAGATCAATGTGCCAGCTACAGAAATTCTGCCTGGACAAAGGTTGGAACAGAGAAAAATGACACAAGAGAAAGTTCAGTTACAAAAAACCTTTAACATGAGGCAAGTAAACACAGTTGTACTGTGGTACTGTGGTACTGTGACCCTGAGGATCTGTATGAACACCTGCCAAAAATATGTCATCTTTTCAGGCAAATTTTCTGCTTCAAAACATTTTTTTCCTCTGACTTAAAATTACAGATTCTTCCTGTATTATGCCCTATAAAAAAAGATCAGATATCACAGGTTGCTTTGGATTCTCTTCTTAACTCCTTTGATCAAGTCCCAGACCAAAGATAATTTACCTGTTGTCATGCCTTTAATACTTTTTAGAAGAATGTCCACTTTTTTCAGAATGCCCATGGCCAGCAAACTGAGGTAGGGTGTGATACATAGACTAGAAAAAGTCTGAGATGAAAATAGAACTTACTTCCATTCTTTTTTTAACAAGCACAATAGCTCAACATCTCCTTAATTCTATGACATGAATAGCATCTGCAATACTATGATGATAAAGTATAACGTGGAATTTTTCAGTGTGGACAACAATGAATACACAGGAGGAGATGTTCAGCTCTTTTGAATTAAATTTTTCACATCTAGCTGTGCTGCTGTGATTTCATTAAGAGTAAACACCAGTACCTGACTTTTAAATGCAGACACAAAAGGTTGTGGAATACCTTTTCTGCTTTATTCACTATTTGTGAAACCGACACCTTGCCTATTGTGGTTCTTCTGTTCTCTTGTTTGATCACACCTTAATCAGGTGGCTCTTGTGTTCATCATTCACTTGAATTTAAAAATGTGGAAATTTTTTAAAATCACCAAAAGTGTCAGTTATGTTAACTTACTTTAGCTATTGACAGCTAAGTTTCAAGACTGAGCCAACAGTTCAGGCTCTGCTCAACAGTAAAGAGAAACTCTGGAGTACAATTCAGTGCTGTCCTTGCTTTGTGCCACAAAGAGAAAGCCAGCAGTGATGGCAAAGAACATCCACATTAGTATATGACACTTATATCAGACCTTTTTAGTACAGTCGTGGATTTGTGTTGAAGTGACTTGTGGACCTGTACTTGTTCCTGCGCAGAGGCTTCAAAATCATCACCATTTCATTCTATTCTCTTTTCATTGCTAAATCACCATACTCAGTGCTGTTATATTTTATGATTACTAGCTACCTTTTAATAACCAAATGAAAGGAAAAGTGATTGTCCTGTCTCCTAACACTCTGCATCTGATCAGAACAGATTTATGTGGGATATTTTAAAAGTAGAATCAGGTGAATGGTTGATTGACATTTCTGGAAAGCATCAGATGTAGAGAATTTCATTGTAGTCCTCAACATTTTAATCCTTTATAATTATCCTGTAAAAATTTGAAGATATTTAACATAGTTGCAAGACTGGATGGCATAAGAAAAAAAGGGGTTTTTTTCTAGTCTCCACAGGCATGTAGTGGTTTTCAAAATATATTATGATGTGAACCCATGGGTTTGAAGGCACAGCTCAGAACAGTGATGCATGGTAAAGACAAACAGTGTGTGGAGAGGAATTGAAATTACAGTAGAAGATAAAATATTTCAAAATATCACATCAATCTGCACCAACAGAATACAGATAAAGTAATCTATGTATTCCTATTTATGATATTATTGAAAAACTAGGAGCTCAGCTCCATGGCAAAGGTATTTTAAAATTCAGACATTACTCTATTTCTACCTCACTCCTTTTCTGAAATAAACATGTGCTATAGATATGTAATGAAATAGTTTCTCGTATGAAATTGAAAGGAAAAAGAATTGCTTCCCACAATTTTTTTCAAAACGTATTTATTTCTATACTTTATTGAAACTTGTGAAGAATTCCCAACAAATTCAATAGCACTGTCCCAAATAATAAACCACTGAAAACTGACTCCTATAATATCTTCCAAACGTAAATGTAAAATTTTTACTCATATTTTCTTCAAATTCAAACTGCACAAACCCACACTAATGTCTATTGCAGTCACCAGGGACTCCTTACAATTATTTCTTTTTAGATTAATGAGAAGTTTAATGATGGTATTTCTGAAATCAAGTAGGTTTTTTTTTTTCTTGGTGGTACTAAGGTTTACCCATAGTATTCAGTAGATTTTTTTTTAAAAAGCAAGAAATCTATTGTCTTAACTCAGTTGAAACTTAAATCAAGTTACCCATAGGAGCTGAATGTGAACAGGGTTATAATAAACAAGGAAACTGTATTCCCATAGATGTCAGCTGCAACCAAAATAAAAATGGATTATAATGCTTATAAGACTCAACAATTATGCATACTACATTAAACTCATTAGTGATAAGGTACTTCTGCAATCGCTTCATTTTTTTAAAAAAGCTGTGGATCATTTGAAAAGATGAAAAATGTGCATATATCAGTTAACTTCTGTAGTGGATTTTATGAATTTTCTAGAACAGTCACACAATCTTATTCTTTCACCTACTCACTCTGATATATTTCATTTCCTTCTCACAGAAGTCACAGAGGAGAAATAGGTATAGATATATTTTTATTTCAGGTGTAAACTTCATACTTTGCTTGTAAGGTATGCAAGGAAAATAAGTTTCACTAAACAGAGCTACAAGTTGTCCAGGAATACCAATTTGCAATATGGGAGTACGTTTTTTGGAATCATTAAATCTGCACAGCTGTAGTAACTTCATCTCCTTGAAAAATTCCACTTATTATCTCACACTGATGAAGAAATCAGTGAGTTGTTTTAAAATATGTTTCCTAATGACCCAAACAACAAGTTTTCTCTGTGATATCCATGTTATACACATTTGCTTGCTGCAGGATACACAAAAGCAAATTTAAAAAAATTAGTTAAATACAATTTAAAGGAAATTTTCTAAATACATGAATTTAAAAATAATCTCATAGCAGCTAAATGAGACAATTTTCATGGTTTATAATCTCAGTCTTTCTCATAAATATATACTAGCAAAAAAAATTCTTTTTATCAGTCCTATTCAGTTTTCTTTCATGACAATAGAATAAAAGCATTTTTGTCATGGATTTTACTGGAAGCAGGGCTGAAGGTCAAATAACTAACAACAGGCAACAAGCGTGGCACTCTTATGGTGCCAAATAATGTATCAGCACATCTATTTTGCACTGTATCAACATAAAGTGTTCCTACTGTGGACTTATGTTGTAATTAATAATGAAACCTTTTTCTGGTCATGGTGACTGGTTTGCAGCCAGCAATCATGACACAATTATATTCCATATAGAAAGAGGATAGACTTACAAAATCTCCATGAAGTCACTCAAGAAAAAGTATAAGTTAGAAATAAATTATGAGAGCTATTGAATGGGATTAAGATTGTTGTTTGTACTACATCTAATATATATAAATAGCTATTAAAAATATGTATCTAAGGACATGAAAGGAATATCATAACTGATGGGCTAAGACAAAGTTTTATTAGTACATCAGAAACAAAAAATATTTATCCTTTGTATTTAGAATTGAACCTCTTGAAGTACTTCAGTCAGATAAGAATGGGAAGTTCTTTTAATCTTCTAACTGAAAGTATGTAAAATAACTTCTAATAGGAAGCAAACTTTATAAATTAGAACCACACAATTACAGACAAGAGTCCTCAAAACAAACTTAAAGGACACCAAATTTGAAATCAGTCATCAAGAAAGTAATTTAGGGTTAAAAATGAAAAAGCTATCAAGCTCTTATGATGACAGAGAAAAAATAAAGATAATATATGATCTACACCCATCATCTGATCCACAAACATCTATAAAAAGAAAAATATATACATAATTGGGGAGCTGAAGAAAAAGAGTTCAGTCTGTTTTGTTTAGTAAGGAAAAAGAAAAAGATTATTTAATTTTCACACGGGGGGGGCGGGGTGGACAGTGATAAAGGATCATTTTGCAAGGATAGAGAGCCATTGTAAGGACCACGTCTCAGAGATGAATACACACACACTCACAATAAAGTACATTTTGTCAGGTTAAGTAATCATTGATAAGGGAAGTAATGATTATCTCCTTCTGGTATGTTCAATACATTCCATATGGGACTATATGTTGGCTTTGTGAAGGTAATTATGTTAATAGCCTCAATGAATTTCAGTGCTATGTGACATTCAGGACAGAAAACTAGAGAAATCTTCTGACATCCAACCACAAGTCTGGGAATTTTCTGAAGCTCTATAAAGTACCAGAAATCGGAGCGTCTTGTCTGCAAGTTTGAGTATGACTCCAATAACTCACAGCCTGAGTCTAACTGGCTGAAGAATAACCAAACTTTAGTTGCCATGTCTGTGGCTTTTGTTTCTCAAATTGGACACCCTGAAATACTGAGGAAAATGCGATCTTTTTAATGCAGCTTCATACAGTTGCAGAAAGTAGAAGTTAGCAAATCATGGCAGTCATTCATAGCAGTTTTGAATTTGAATCTATATTAGGAAGTACTTTCCCCCTCCCGTCTGTACCCAAAAGCCCAATAGGTGCACAATGACTGATGAGTGTTCGGGCTAAAAAGAAAGTTTTATGAGTGCAACCACTATTTAATCAATTTCTTCCCTGAGTATGAATGTAAATGACCCAGTTTCCACATAGACCTGTGCGGAAGAGCAAGCTACGGTGAAAAGCCCTTTTGCTCCCACAAGCAAACATGTCCTATGAGCCAGAAGCAGCAAGGCCATTAATATATTCTTCTTACACAACCGGTTTTGCAACTTGAAGAATATTGTAACAAAAAAGGTCTCCAAACCTTTGGTCACTTTTTAATTTATCCAAGAAAGAGTGGTATTGAAATCCCCCACCTAGACGGACATTATCACTAATTGATCTCCTGAACTGAATTTTCATTGTCGGAAAGACAGAATGTGTTGGAATTTGCTAAATTCACCCAGGTTTTGAAGTGGTTATTCTCTTTGGCCTATTGAGAGGAAGTGTTCAGGAGTAAAGCATAGAGTGCTAAAGAAATTCTAGAGAGAGTATTTCAAGTGATTTACTTGATCTCAATAAAAATTTAGCCTCCCTTGTGGATGAAATAGACGTATCCCATGTAGCAATCCATTTATTAAGGATTTCCTATAGAAAGCTGAGGTATATCAACAATTATATGAACCTTAATTGTGGTTATATTTTATTGCTACTTAGATTATTAAGTGTTTAAACTACCAGATAACAGAATCTATATTCTGAATAGTGGAAGAGTACTAACAGTAATTTTGCTAAATATTTCAGCCCTGTTCCAACAATCTCTTGGAGGAAAGTTAACGGTCATAATCCAAGCAAAGCCCGCCTGAGAAAATCCCAAGCAGTGCTTGAAATACCAAATGTGCAGCTAGAGGATGCGGGAATGTACGAATGTAAGGCTGAAAATTCTCGTGGAAGAAATGTCTTCAGAGGACAGCTACAAGTGTACAGTAAGTATAACTGCACATAATATTATGCAGCATTGCTTTGTCCACACTTTAAGGGTTTAACTACACATGAAGCATTCCAAGGTCCAGTAGAAACAAGATACCTTGATATCAGGTATCAATATACAAAAAACAGTATTGAATTAAGCTATGTATTTTTATTCCTTAGTATTGCATTCAAGTCTGAAATATATAAATAACAAACATTGATTCCCTTAAAGAACTGACTTAAATACAAATTCATATTTGAATGACTATGGATTTTTATTTTTTTATTAAAAACTATAGCTATAATTTTAAAGTCTGTTTCTTTTAGTCCTGATATAATAATGACATGCAACTTTAGCATGACGCATAGAAAACAATGTTAGAAATGTCTTAGGATTTTTATCACACTTTTATTAACATTTCATCTCTGTCGTGTTTGGGTGCTGAGTTTTGTGAAGTTCATTGCATGGAGATCAGAGCTGGAGAAGTGTTTCTTTTTTGCAGAAAATTCTCAATCTAAAGATGCACAATTTCCAAAAGTTTTGATTTCAAAAAGTGTTCAACATTTTCATAGATTAATCTTTCTAAAAATTTCTTGAGTGAGCATAAAAAAAAATTGAGTCATGCATCACATTGAAAAGGAAAAAAACCCCTGAAATTTAAAATATTTAATAAACCTCATGAATTTTACATAATATTGTTGCTGCATCCTAGAGTCTAGAAACAAAAGCCTGTATAAGACATATCATGAATACTTAAAAGTCAAAGTTTTGCATATATCAGATGTAAGCTTGAGTCTCACCTACTTCTTTTCAGCTAAAGCTATACTGATTTCTATTATTTCATTAATGCTACAACCTTAAATACATAGCAGGAACGATCTTCTTCAGGAGATCATGCAGCAAATCTTTCAGACTGAATTGTTTTCTGTCTTTAGATATCACAGTCAGTGAAATTCCAATCCCTGAAGTTTAGATGGGTCCTTAAGCTAACAGATATCTCTAAGAAGGAGTTTCTCCTGTTCATCAATTTTATTTTCCTTTTCTTGATTTCAGCCCATAGCTCCTAATGCTTTCTCCCCATCACTAACTGTACAGAGCTCTCTGTTTTTGTTATGAACTTTCATCGTATAACTGTAGACTGGCATGGTATATTTAGTTTATTTTCCACACATGTCAATATTTCCAGGTCCATAATCAATTTGTCTGTCTCCACCATCTTTCCAATGCCTTTATCTTAGCTCTCTTCATTTTAGTGAGTATCAACATATCTCCGGATTCTTTTCTTGCTTTTCATTCTCATCCCTCTAGAGCCCAGGGCAGGATTTTGTCTTCAGGTTTTTTTGTATATGTTGGAAAAATCATGTGGTGGCTAAGAAGATAGTTTACACTTTCCATTTCAGACTTGTCATCTAAACTGCACTTGCAGCAGAGTTTTTATTAGACTTTTACTGAAAGCAGTAGTCAAAGCCCACGACCTACTCTGAGGCTCCTACTGTGCCAATACACCAGTGATATTTCTTTGGTATTAGAAATTCTTACTATAATTCACTTTCATGAAAGTATAACACCTCCTGCAATGAACCTGAGGGCCAGAGTTATTTAGGGGCTTGTCTTTTTCTACAATATCTCTTAAAAAGTCTGAAATTAAAAAACAAAAAAAAAAAAAAAAAAAAAAAAAAAAAAAAAAAAAAAAA
>NW_020956523.1:85201-87700 GCF_003031625.1 Empidonax traillii
AAAAAAAAAAAAAAAAAAAAAAAAAAAAAAAAAAAAAAAAAAAAAAAAAACAAACCTCTGAGTGGTAAGTTGTATCCCAGCTCATACACTTCTAGCTGTTTTCTAGACCCATGGAAGTACTAGATGCCAAAGCAGCTTATAAAGGTGTTATAATTATCTCCGCTTCTCCTTTTCAGAGTTAAAGGAATATAAAAGACGTTATTCAAGAGAGAAATAAAGATGCTGTAAATTGAAATTATTTCTTCAAGAGCACTGTGCAGATCTGTAACATTGATGTAGTGCTCTACATAACTCTTTCTCTCTCATTAGGTTTTTGCTTTGAGCAGAAATAAAGCTGGTACTCAAACACATGGGATACATTTTCAATGTTAGTTTTGTTCTGCTTTTCCAGAGAGAAATACGAAATTTCACTATTGTTTAAATTATATTTTTAGTGTCACTGCCTTAATGAATAGGTCAATTTTTACTTACTGGTGTTTTTTCCAATAATATTAGGAAACTTCTTTAACATTAGAGGAAGGGAGTCCACTTCAGATTGTCTCATTCCTCTGATTGAGAGATATGTGAGACTAGTATATTATCAAGTACAAGAAGTACAAACTTTTACTAGACCCAGAGAGTGCCTTTCCTTGGTCTTGACATAAAATATTCCCCAGAGAGCCATTCACAGCCTCCAATGCTCCTGCAGACTGCATTAGTGTCTCACTGGCCTACAAAACTTGACAACCCCTTCCAGGGGTATAAAAGGATTTGTGTGAGAAGGTTTTTAGAAGAACAAAGTTCTTCTAAACACTTCTAACCAAGTGTTAATTTAAAAAATTCTCTACCTTCCTTTCCTAACAGGTGATTTGGCAGGATTTTGGGGATTATTTGAAACGGCATTTCCTGTAGTACACTTTGTTCGTAACAACAGTCAACATGAATTATTTACCTTTCAGCTCACTGTCTTTTCACTAACATCTTATTCCTCCAGGTGACAATTATTTTGGCTCAGAAATTCATATGTAGGCAGTCATTCCTTACCAGGGGTTTCTTGTAAAATTTCAGAGCAGTCTGTAGGACCAGCTGTGTCGTACTGTGGTCTCACAATTTGCATATCTCTGTAGGAACTCACTCACTGTCTGTTTGAATCTTCTTCATTTTGTCAGTTGCATCTGATCTGGGTCACCACAGAATATTTTGGAGAAAGCCCAGAACACCCAGTTTGCCTGTCTAGTCACATTTAATCACAAACTAGTGATTTTTCATTTCTTATCTGATGCTGCAATCCAAATATACCATGACTGCCTGATACAGCTGACACTCTGGATGTTGTTCTGAAAGCAGTGGTTTTGATACTGACAATTTTGTATTATTGTAGTCTCTGCATTCTCTTAGTGGAAATTCAACTGTAGGCATTAAAACCATAATTTTTAAAATGCAAGACATCCTCATACACGTTGCAACCTATTTTGGGAGTTGTGATTTTCCCCCAAGTGATCTGCTCATCCTGTAAGTTTCTGTGAAATTTTATTGAAGCTCAAGTTGATTAATAGAGGGGAGTACAAAAATCAAAATGTAGGTGGATAATTTTGCCATTAACCTTTTTGTCCCTCCACAAATCCTGACTAGCAGCATTTCCCCAATGGTAAGCACTAGTCTGTGCAATTCCTACTCCACTCTCACTCTGAGCCTCTTGGGTTTTCCTCTGTGTTACCTACTCACCAGTGCCAGGCTCAGCAGGGGGTATGATGTGAAGCAGATTACAAAAACACTTTTCTAGCCATTTTTCTTTTGGTTGGATCAATTCCCTCATCTTGTTCACAGCAGTGCCCCATGACCAGCATATGAGGCTTGCCATAGCACAGGAGTGGAACAAGCAGCTGAGAGCAGGAAAAACTACAGTAAAACTAGATAGATAAGAGGGGTTTTAGTTCAAAACTGTACATTCATTTCAAATGTGCTATCTTGTCTTTCTCACTTATTTTTCTCACTATTCTTCTAGTAGTTTACTCTTCTCAATTATTCTCATATTCAGGAAAATAATTTTTTTCACCCCAAACTCTGAACTCATTCACATTTTAGGACATTATTTAAAGTCATTTCTCTACGCAAAAATTTGTCCTTAATTTTCTCTCAGTCAAAAAGTTGCTTAAAATTTTAGAAAGTTGTTTCAATTTTATATGCTTTAATTTCATTTTGCTCAGAGGATACAAAAACTGGCCTGTAAACTTGCAGATTTATTGCCAATTGATGTTTGTAAAACATTTTGACATCCTTGAATAAACAGGTGCAGAAATGCAGCACAAAATAAATCAAGCATTGGATAAGGATTTTAAAATCTCAGAAGCACTGTGTAAAGCTCTGGTACAATACCCATAAAGACTACTGAGCAATGAAACACATCCTTCTCTTCTTACAGTTACCCCAAAACTCTTCTCTGGACAGATAAAAACCAGGCAGACACTTGCTTTTTTCCAAGATGAATGTTGCATTTTTAAGAAGGAAAAAGGACTTGTT